>NW_027520741.1:0-55000 GCF_051991255.1 Vanacampus margaritifer | reverse complement strand
CGGGCCTGCCACATCGACTCCTTGGTCCATCTCCCAGAGTTCACCAAGCACCTTCAACACTCCCCCCCTAAAATTGGGCTCAAAATAAACATTCAAATTGTGTTTTCTCTCCTGTTGAGCATTTTACTGTATATGTAACAATTTGCATTGTGCTTAATTAGCATCGGTAATTGGCTTTAAACGAGCATAAATGAGCTTCGTGTCTTTGAGTGCCAGTGCAAATGTAAGTCAGTTAGGTTCGCCTTTGTATCATAAATAATAACCTCCCTCTTGAGCGCTTTTCAAAGATGGGGCCCGTCGCGACGTTTCGGAGTAAATGGTCCTTCATCAGGCTATTGGACCCCATCTGGCCTTCTTGGCCTCCCCCCCTGGTTGCAGTTTAACGTCATGCCCAGGACGGCTCCATACTTGGCTTTCTTTCATTGCACTACATTTGGCTTCATTCTCTTAATGGCTTTCTTCTAAATTTTAAATATAATTTCTTTCCCTATGGCACCCCCTTATCTTTCCCCCATCTGTTGCTTTCGCCGTCCGTTTCCATCCAACACCCCCAGCTATGTCCTTTTCCTGACTCCCATCTCCTCCAAAGTATGTACCCACACTAACACTCCCCCCCCATAATTTATCAGGTTTTACGCAGGTCCATAGTCTTGCCACCTATTCCAGGTTTTACGCAGATCTGGGTACCATGCCACCTATCCCAGTGAACTACTCTATATTGGAGTTAGTCATCCACCCATCCAATTTGGGCCAGGGTCGGTCATCTCCAGGTTCGAGGTAAGTACAGGTAAGTAGCATAGGTCCCATCCCAACATCCAATCAGGTAAGTATCTAGGTGAGTATTTGTAGTCCACAATTTGGGTTCTAATTAGGCTAGTTTTAGGGTTATGTACAGTCCACACAATAGGGTTCAGACATACCACATCCATAGGGTTGGGGTTAGGGTTAGGGTTAGGGCTAGGGTTAGGGTTGGGGTTGGGGTTAGGGTTAGGGTTGGGGTCAGGGTTAACGCACACACATCCAATGAGGTTAAGGTAAGTACAAGGCATCTGACCTGGGTTGAGGTAACGAGGTTCCCTCCAAGAGACGGGAAGCCGAAGGACGGCACTGGCTGGTTAGGGTAAGAAACAGGATTCCCACCGCACAGTGTACGGTGGGGAGGTGCACGGGCCTGCCACATCGACTCCTTGGTCCATCTCCCAGAGTTCACCAAGCACCTTCAACACTCCCCCCCTAAAATTGGGCTCAAAATAAACATTCAAATTGTGTTTTCTCTCCTGTTGAGCATTTTACTGTATATGTAACAATTTGCATTGTGCTTAATTAGCATCGGTAATTGGCTTTAAACGAGCATAAATGAGCTTCGTGTCTTTGAGTGCCAGTGCAAATGTAAGTCAGTTAGGTTCGCCTTTGTATCATAAATAATAACCTCCCTCTTGAGCGCTTTTCAAAGATGGGGCCCGTCGCGACGTTTCGGAGTAAATGGTCCTTCATCAGGCTATTGGACCCCATCTGGCCTTCTTGGCCTCCCCCCCTGGTTGCAGTTTAACGTCATGCCCAGGACGGCTCCATACTTGGCTTTCTTTCATTGCACTACATTTGGCTTCATTCTCTTAATGGCTTTCTTCTAAATTTTAAATATAATTTCTTTCCCTATGGCACCCCCTTATCTTTCCCCCATCTGTTGCTTTCGCCGTCCGTTTCCATCCAACACCCCCAGCTATGTCCTTTTCCTGACTCCCATCTCCTCCAAAGTATGTACCCACACTAACACTCCCCCCCCATAATTTATCAGGTTTTACGCAGGTCCATAGTCTTGCCACCTATTCCAGGTTTTACGCAGATCTGGGTACCATGCCACCTATCCCAGTGAACTACTCTATATTGGAGTTAGTCATCCACCCATCCAATTTGGGCCAGGGTCGGTCATCTCCAGGTTCGAGGTAAGTACAGGTAAGTAGCATAGGTCCCATCCCAACATCCAATCAGGTAAGTATCTAGGTGAGTATTTGTAGTCCACAATTTGGGTTCTAATTAGGCTAGTTTTAGGGTTATGTACAGTCCACACAATAGGGTTCAGACATACCACATCCATAGGGTTGGGGTTAGGGTTAGGGTTAGGGCTAGGGTTAGGGTTGGGGTTGGGGTTAGGGTTAGGGTTGGGGTCAGGGTTAACGCACACACATCCAATGAGGTTAAGGTAAGTACAAGGCATCTGACCTGGGTTGAGGTAACGAGGTTCCCTCCAAGAGACGGGAAGCCGAAGGACGGCACTGGCTGGTTAGGGTAAGAAACAGGATTCCCACCGCACAGTGTACGGTGGGGAGGTGCACGGGCCTGCCACATCGACTCCTTGGTCCATCTCCCAGAGTTCACCAAGCACCTTCAACACTCCCCCCCTAAAATTGGGCTCAAAATAAACATTCAAATTGTGTTTTCTCTCCTGTTGAGCATTTTACTGTATATGTAACAATTTGCATTGTGCTTAATTAGCATCGGTAATTGGCTTTAAACGAGCATAAATGAGCTTCGTGTCTTTGAGTGCCAGTGCAAATGTAAGTCAGTTAGGTTCGCCTTTGTATCATAAATAATAACCTCCCTCTTGAGCGCTTTTCAAAGATGGGGCCCGTCGCGACGTTTCGGAGTAAATGGTCCTTCATCAGGCTATTGGACCCCATCTGGCCTTCTTGGCCTCCCCCCCTGGTTGCAGTTTAACGTCATGCCCAGGACGGCTCCATACTTGGCTTTCTTTCATTGCACTACATTTGGCTTCATTCTCTTAATGGCTTTCTTCTAAATTTTAAATATAATTTCTTTCCCTATGGCACCCCCTTATCTTTCCCCCATCTGTTGCTTTCGCCGTCCGTTTCCATCCAACACCCCCAGCTATGTCCTTTTCCTGACTCCCATCTCCTCCAAAGTATGTACCCACACTAACACTCCCCCCCCATAATTTATCAGGTTTTACGCAGGTCCATAGTCTTGCCACCTATTCCAGGTTTTACGCAGATCTGGGTACCATGCCACCTATCCCAGTGAACTACTCTATATTGGAGTTAGTCATCCACCCATCCAATTTGGGCCAGGGTCGGTCATCTCCAGGTTCGAGGTAAGTACAGGTAAGTAGCATAGGTCCCATCCCAACATCCAATCAGGTAAGTATCTAGGTGAGTATTTGTAGTCCACAATTTGGGTTCTAATTAGGCTAGTTTTAGGGTTATGTACAGTCCACACAATAGGGTTCAGACATACCACATCCATAGGGTTGGGGTTAGGGTTAGGGTTAGGGCTAGGGTTAGGGTTGGGGTTGGGGTTAGGGTTAGGGTTGGGGTCAGGGTTAACGCACACACATCCAATGAGGTTAAGGTAAGTACAAGGCATCTGACCTGGGTTGAGGTAACGAGGTTCCCTCCAAGAGACGGGAAGCCGAAGGACGGCACTGGCTGGTTAGGGTAAGAAACAGGATTCCCACCGCACAGTGTACGGTGGGGAGGTGCACGGGCCTGCCACATCGACTCCTTGGTCCATCTCCCAGAGTTCACCAAGCACCTTCAACACTCCCCCCCTAAAATTGGGCTCAAAATAAACATTCAAATTGTGTTTTCTCTCCTGTTGAGCATTTTACTGTATATGTAACAATTTGCATTGTGCTTAATTAGCATCGGTAATTGGCTTTAAACGAGCATAAATGAGCTTCGTGTCTTTGAGTGCCAGTGCAAATGTAAGTCAGTTAGGTTCGCCTTTGTATCATAAATAATAACCTCCCTCTTGAGCGCTTTTCAAAGATGGGGCCCGTCGCGACGTTTCGGAGTAAATGGTCCTTCATCAGGCTATTGGACCCCATCTGGCCTTCTTGGCCTCCCCCCCTGGTTGCAGTTTAACGTCATGCCCAGGACGGCTCCATACTTGGCTTTCTTTCATTGCACTACATTTGGCTTCATTCTCTTAATGGCTTTCTTCTAAATTTTAAATATAATTTCTTTCCCTATGGCACCCCCTTATCTTTCCCCCATCTGTTGCTTTCGCCGTCCGTTTCCATCCAACACCCCCAGCTATGTCCTTTTCCTGACTCCCATCTCCTCCAAAGTATGTACCCACACTAACACTCCCCCCCCATAATTTATCAGGTTTTACGCAGGTCCATAGTCTTGCCACCTATTCCAGGTTTTACGCAGATCTGGGTACCATGCCACCTATCCCAGTGAACTACTCTATATTGGAGTTAGTCATCCACCCATCCAATTTGGGCCAGGGTCGGTCATCTCCAGGTTCGAGGTAAGTACAGGTAAGTAGCATAGGTCCCATCCCAACATCCAATCAGGTAAGTATCTAGGTGAGTATTTGTAGTCCACAATTTGGGTTCTAATTAGGCTAGTTTTAGGGTTATGTACAGTCCACACAATAGGGTTCAGACATACCACATCCATAGGGTTGGGGTTAGGGTTAGGGTTAGGGCTAGGGTTAGGGTTGGGGTTGGGGTTAGGGTTAGGGTTGGGGTCAGGGTTAACGCACACACATCCAATGAGGTTAAGGTAAGTACAAGGCATCTGACCTGGGTTGAGGTAACGAGGTTCCCTCCAAGAGACGGGAAGCCGAAGGACGGCACTGGCTGGTTAGGGTAAGAAACAGGATTCCCACCGCACAGTGTACGGTGGGGAGGTGCACGGGCCTGCCACATCGACTCCTTGGTCCATCTCCCAGAGTTCACCAAGCACCTTCAACACTCCCCCCCTAAAATTGGGCTCAAAATAAACATTCAAATTGTGTTTTCTCTCCTGTTGAGCATTTTACTGTATATGTAACAATTTGCATTGTGCTTAATTAGCATCGGTAATTGGCTTTAAACGAGCATAAATGAGCTTCGTGTCTTTGAGTGCCAGTGCAAATGTAAGTCAGTTAGGTTCGCCTTTGTATCATAAATAATAACCTCCCTCTTGAGCGCTTTTCAAAGATGGGGCCCGTCGCGACGTTTCGGAGTAAATGGTCCTTCATCAGGCTATTGGACCCCATCTGGCCTTCTTGGCCTCCCCCCCTGGTTGCAGTTTAACGTCATGCCCAGGACGGCTCCATACTTGGCTTTCTTTCATTGCACTACATTTGGCTTCATTCTCTTAATGGCTTTCTTCTAAATTTTAAATATAATTTCTTTCCCTATGGCACCCCCTTATCTTTCCCCCATCTGTTGCTTTCGCCGTCCGTTTCCATCCAACACCCCCAGCTATGTCCTTTTCCTGACTCCCATCTCCTCCAAAGTATGTACCCACACTAACACTCCCCCCCCATAATTTATCAGGTTTTACGCAGGTCCATAGTCTTGCCACCTATTCCAGGTTTTACGCAGATCTGGGTACCATGCCACCTATCCCAGTGAACTACTCTATATTGGAGTTAGTCATCCACCCATCCAATTTGGGCCAGGGTCGGTCATCTCCAGGTTCGAGGTAAGTACAGGTAAGTAGCATAGGTCCCATCCCAACATCCAATCAGGTAAGTATCTAGGTGAGTATTTGTAGTCCACAATTTGGGTTCTAATTAGGCTAGTTTTAGGGTTATGTACAGTCCACACAATAGGGTTCAGACATACCACATCCATAGGGTTGGGGTTAGGGTTAGGGTTAGGGCTAGGGTTAGGGTTGGGGTTGGGGTTAGGGTTAGGGTTGGGGTCAGGGTTAACGCACACACATCCAATGAGGTTAAGGTAAGTACAAGGCATCTGACCTGGGTTGAGGTAACGAGGTTCCCTCCAAGAGACGGGAAGCCGAAGGACGGCACTGGCTGGTTAGGGTAAGAAACAGGATTCCCACCGCACAGTGTACGGTGGGGAGGTGCACGGGCCTGCCACATCGACTCCTTGGTCCATCTCCCAGAGTTCACCAAGCACCTTCAACACTCCCCCCCTAAAATTGGGCTCAAAATAAACATTCAAATTGTGTTTTCTCTCCTGTTGAGCATTTTACTGTATATGTAACAATTTGCATTGTGCTTAATTAGCATCGGTAATTGGCTTTAAACGAGCATAAATGAGCTTCGTGTCTTTGAGTGCCAGTGCAAATGTAAGTCAGTTAGGTTCGCCTTTGTATCATAAATAATAACCTCCCTCTTGAGCGCTTTTCAAAGATGGGGCCCGTCGCGACGTTTCGGAGTAAATGGTCCTTCATCAGGCTATTGGACCCCATCTGGCCTTCTTGGCCTCCCCCCCTGGTTGCAGTTTAACGTCATGCCCAGGACGGCTCCATACTTGGCTTTCTTTCATTGCACTACATTTGGCTTCATTCTCTTAATGGCTTTCTTCTAAATTTTAAATATAATTTCTTTCCCTATGGCACCCCCTTATCTTTCCCCCATCTGTTGCTTTCGCCGTCCGTTTCCATCCAACACCCCCAGCTATGTCCTTTTCCTGACTCCCATCTCCTCCAAAGTATGTACCCACACTAACACTCCCCCCCCATAATTTATCAGGTTTTACGCAGGTCCATAGTCTTGCCACCTATTCCAGGTTTTACGCAGATCTGGGTACCATGCCACCTATCCCAGTGAACTACTCTATATTGGAGTTAGTCATCCACCCATCCAATTTGGGCCAGGGTCGGTCATCTCCAGGTTCGAGGTAAGTACAGGTAAGTAGCATAGGTCCCATCCCAACATCCAATCAGGTAAGTATCTAGGTGAGTATTTGTAGTCCACAATTTGGGTTCTAATTAGGCTAGTTTTAGGGTTATGTACAGTCCACACAATAGGGTTCAGACATACCACATCCATAGGGTTGGGGTTAGGGTTAGGGTTAGGGCTAGGGTTAGGGTTGGGGTTGGGGTTAGGGTTAGGGTTGGGGTCAGGGTTAACGCACACACATCCAATGAGGTTAAGGTAAGTACAAGGCATCTGACCTGGGTTGAGGTAACGAGGTTCCCTCCAAGAGACGGGAAGCCGAAGGACGGCACTGGCTGGTTAGGGTAAGAAACAGGATTCCCACCGCACAGTGTACGGTGGGGAGGTGCACGGGCCTGCCACATCGACTCCTTGGTCCATCTCCCAGAGTTCACCAAGCACCTTCAACACTCCCCCCCTAAAATTGGGCTCAAAATAAACATTCAAATTGTGTTTTCTCTCCTGTTGAGCATTTTACTGTATATGTAACAATTTGCATTGTGCTTAATTAGCATCGGTAATTGGCTTTAAACGAGCATAAATGAGCTTCGTGTCTTTGAGTGCCAGTGCAAATGTAAGTCAGTTAGGTTCGCCTTTGTATCATAAATAATAACCTCCCTCTTGAGCGCTTTTCAAAGATGGGGCCCGTCGCGACGTTTCGGAGTAAATGGTCCTTCATCAGGCTATTGGACCCCATCTGGCCTTCTTGGCCTCCCCCCCTGGTTGCAGTTTAACGTCATGCCCAGGACGGCTCCATACTTGGCTTTCTTTCATTGCACTACATTTGGCTTCATTCTCTTAATGGCTTTCTTCTAAATTTTAAATATAATTTCTTTCCCTATGGCACCCCCTTATCTTTCCCCCATCTGTTGCTTTCGCCGTCCGTTTCCATCCAACACCCCCAGCTATGTCCTTTTCCTGACTCCCATCTCCTCCAAAGTATGTACCCACACTAACACTCCCCCCCCATAATTTATCAGGTTTTACGCAGGTCCATAGTCTTGCCACCTATTCCAGGTTTTACGCAGATCTGGGTACCATGCCACCTATCCCAGTGAACTACTCTATATTGGAGTTAGTCATCCACCCATCCAATTTGGGCCAGGGTCGGTCATCTCCAGGTTCGAGGTAAGTACAGGTAAGTAGCATAGGTCCCATCCCAACATCCAATCAGGTAAGTATCTAGGTGAGTATTTGTAGTCCACAATTTGGGTTCTAATTAGGCTAGTTTTAGGGTTATGTACAGTCCACACAATAGGGTTCAGACATACCACATCCATAGGGTTGGGGTTAGGGTTAGGGTTAGGGCTAGGGTTAGGGTTGGGGTTGGGGTTAGGGTTAGGGTTGGGGTCAGGGTTAACGCACACACATCCAATGAGGTTAAGGTAAGTACAAGGCATCTGACCTGGGTTGAGGTAACGAGGTTCCCTCCAAGAGACGGGAAGCCGAAGGACGGCACTGGCTGGTTAGGGTAAGAAACAGGATTCCCACCGCACAGTGTACGGTGGGGAGGTGCACGGGCCTGCCACATCGACTCCTTGGTCCATCTCCCAGAGTTCACCAAGCACCTTCAACACTCCCCCCCTAAAATTGGGCTCAAAATAAACATTCAAATTGTGTTTTCTCTCCTGTTGAGCATTTTACTGTATATGTAACAATTTGCATTGTGCTTAATTAGCATCGGTAATTGGCTTTAAACGAGCATAAATGAGCTTCGTGTCTTTGAGTGCCAGTGCAAATGTAAGTCAGTTAGGTTCGCCTTTGTATCATAAATAATAACCTCCCTCTTGAGCGCTTTTCAAAGATGGGGCCCGTCGCGACGTTTCGGAGTAAATGGTCCTTCATCAGGCTATTGGACCCCATCTGGCCTTCTTGGCCTCCCCCCCTGGTTGCAGTTTAACGTCATGCCCAGGACGGCTCCATACTTGGCTTTCTTTCATTGCACTACATTTGGCTTCATTCTCTTAATGGCTTTCTTCTAAATTTTAAATATAATTTCTTTCCCTATGGCACCCCCTTATCTTTCCCCCATCTGTTGCTTTCGCCGTCCGTTTCCATCCAACACCCCCAGCTATGTCCTTTTCCTGACTCCCATCTCCTCCAAAGTATGTACCCACACTAACACTCCCCCCCCATAATTTATCAGGTTTTACGCAGGTCCATAGTCTTGCCACCTATTCCAGGTTTTACGCAGATCTGGGTACCATGCCACCTATCCCAGTGAACTACTCTATATTGGAGTTAGTCATCCACCCATCCAATTTGGGCCAGGGTCGGTCATCTCCAGGTTCGAGGTAAGTACAGGTAAGTAGCATAGGTCCCATCCCAACATCCAATCAGGTAAGTATCTAGGTGAGTATTTGTAGTCCACAATTTGGGTTCTAATTAGGCTAGTTTTAGGGTTATGTACAGTCCACACAATAGGGTTCAGACATACCACATCCATAGGGTTGGGGTTAGGGTTAGGGTTAGGGCTAGGGTTAGGGTTGGGGTTGGGGTTAGGGTTAGGGTTGGGGTCAGGGTTAACGCACACACATCCAATGAGGTTAAGGTAAGTACAAGGCATCTGACCTGGGTTGAGGTAACGAGGTTCCCTCCAAGAGACGGGAAGCCGAAGGACGGCACTGGCTGGTTAGGGTAAGAAACAGGATTCCCACCGCACAGTGTACGGTGGGGAGGTGCACGGGCCTGCCACATCGACTCCTTGGTCCATCTCCCAGAGTTCACCAAGCACCTTCAACACTCCCCCCCTAAAATTGGGCTCAAAATAAACATTCAAATTGTGTTTTCTCTCCTGTTGAGCATTTTACTGTATATGTAACAATTTGCATTGTGCTTAATTAGCATCGGTAATTGGCTTTAAACGAGCATAAATGAGCTTCGTGTCTTTGAGTGCCAGTGCAAATGTAAGTCAGTTAGGTTCGCCTTTGTATCATAAATAATAACCTCCCTCTTGAGCGCTTTTCAAAGATGGGGCCCGTCGCGACGTTTCGGAGTAAATGGTCCTTCATCAGGCTATTGGACCCCATCTGGCCTTCTTGGCCTCCCCCCCTGGTTGCAGTTTAACGTCATGCCCAGGACGGCTCCATACTTGGCTTTCTTTCATTGCACTACATTTGGCTTCATTCTCTTAATGGCTTTCTTCTAAATTTTAAATATAATTTCTTTCCCTATGGCACCCCCTTATCTTTCCCCCATCTGTTGCTTTCGCCGTCCGTTTCCATCCAACACCCCCAGCTATGTCCTTTTCCTGACTCCCATCTCCTCCAAAGTATGTACCCACACTAACACTCCCCCCCCATAATTTATCAGGTTTTACGCAGGTCCATAGTCTTGCCACCTATTCCAGGTTTTACGCAGATCTGGGTACCATGCCACCTATCCCAGTGAACTACTCTATATTGGAGTTAGTCATCCACCCATCCAATTTGGGCCAGGGTCGGTCATCTCCAGGTTCGAGGTAAGTACAGGTAAGTAGCATAGGTCCCATCCCAACATCCAATCAGGTAAGTATCTAGGTGAGTATTTGTAGTCCACAATTTGGGTTCTAATTAGGCTAGTTTTAGGGTTATGTACAGTCCACACAATAGGGTTCAGACATACCACATCCATAGGGTTGGGGTTAGGGTTAGGGTTAGGGCTAGGGTTAGGGTTGGGGTTGGGGTTAGGGTTAGGGTTGGGGTCAGGGTTAACGCACACACATCCAATGAGGTTAAGGTAAGTACAAGGCATCTGACCTGGGTTGAGGTAACGAGGTTCCCTCCAAGAGACGGGAAGCCGAAGGACGGCACTGGCTGGTTAGGGTAAGAAACAGGATTCCCACCGCACAGTGTACGGTGGGGAGGTGCACGGGCCTGCCACATCGACTCCTTGGTCCATCTCCCAGAGTTCACCAAGCACCTTCAACACTCCCCCCCTAAAATTGGGCTCAAAATAAACATTCAAATTGTGTTTTCTCTCCTGTTGAGCATTTTACTGTATATGTAACAATTTGCATTGTGCTTAATTAGCATCGGTAATTGGCTTTAAACGAGCATAAATGAGCTTCGTGTCTTTGAGTGCCAGTGCAAATGTAAGTCAGTTAGGTTCGCCTTTGTATCATAAATAATAACCTCCCTCTTGAGCGCTTTTCAAAGATGGGGCCCGTCGCGACGTTTCGGAGTAAATGGTCCTTCATCAGGCTATTGGACCCCATCTGGCCTTCTTGGCCTCCCCCCCTGGTTGCAGTTTAACGTCATGCCCAGGACGGCTCCATACTTGGCTTTCTTTCATTGCACTACATTTGGCTTCATTCTCTTAATGGCTTTCTTCTAAATTTTAAATATAATTTCTTTCCCTATGGCACCCCCTTATCTTTCCCCCATCTGTTGCTTTCGCCGTCCGTTTCCATCCAACACCCCCAGCTATGTCCTTTTCCTGACTCCCATCTCCTCCAAAGTATGTACCCACACTAACACTCCCCCCCCATAATTTATCAGGTTTTACGCAGGTCCATAGTCTTGCCACCTATTCCAGGTTTTACGCAGATCTGGGTACCATGCCACCTATCCCAGTGAACTACTCTATATTGGAGTTAGTCATCCACCCATCCAATTTGGGCCAGGGTCGGTCATCTCCAGGTTCGAGGTAAGTACAGGTAAGTAGCATAGGTCCCATCCCAACATCCAATCAGGTAAGTATCTAGGTGAGTATTTGTAGTCCACAATTTGGGTTCTAATTAGGCTAGTTTTAGGGTTATGTACAGTCCACACAATAGGGTTCAGACATACCACATCCATAGGGTTGGGGTTAGGGTTAGGGTTAGGGCTAGGGTTAGGGTTGGGGTTGGGGTTAGGGTTAGGGTTGGGGTCAGGGTTAACGCACACACATCCAATGAGGTTAAGGTAAGTACAAGGCATCTGACCTGGGTTGAGGTAACGAGGTTCCCTCCAAGAGACGGGAAGCCGAAGGACGGCACTGGCTGGTTAGGGTAAGAAACAGGATTCCCACCGCACAGTGTACGGTGGGGAGGTGCACGGGCCTGCCACATCGACTCCTTGGTCCATCTCCCAGAGTTCACCAAGCACCTTCAACACTCCCCCCCTAAAATTGGGCTCAAAATAAACATTCAAATTGTGTTTTCTCTCCTGTTGAGCATTTTACTGTATATGTAACAATTTGCATTGTGCTTAATTAGCATCGGTAATTGGCTTTAAACGAGCATAAATGAGCTTCGTGTCTTTGAGTGCCAGTGCAAATGTAAGTCAGTTAGGTTCGCCTTTGTATCATAAATAATAACCTCCCTCTTGAGCGCTTTTCAAAGATGGGGCCCGTCGCGACGTTTCGGAGTAAATGGTCCTTCATCAGGCTATTGGACCCCATCTGGCCTTCTTGGCCTCCCCCCCTGGTTGCAGTTTAACGTCATGCCCAGGACGGCTCCATACTTGGCTTTCTTTCATTGCACTACATTTGGCTTCATTCTCTTAATGGCTTTCTTCTAAATTTTAAATATAATTTCTTTCCCTATGGCACCCCCTTATCTTTCCCCCATCTGTTGCTTTCGCCGTCCGTTTCCATCCAACACCCCCAGCTATGTCCTTTTCCTGACTCCCATCTCCTCCAAAGTATGTACCCACACTAACACTCCCCCCCCATAATTTATCAGGTTTTACGCAGGTCCATAGTCTTGCCACCTATTCCAGGTTTTACGCAGATCTGGGTACCATGCCACCTATCCCAGTGAACTACTCTATATTGGAGTTAGTCATCCACCCATCCAATTTGGGCCAGGGTCGGTCATCTCCAGGTTCGAGGTAAGTACAGGTAAGTAGCATAGGTCCCATCCCAACATCCAATCAGGTAAGTATCTAGGTGAGTATTTGTAGTCCACAATTTGGGTTCTAATTAGGCTAGTTTTAGGGTTATGTACAGTCCACACAATAGGGTTCAGACATACCACATCCATAGGGTTGGGGTTAGGGTTAGGGTTAGGGCTAGGGTTAGGGTTGGGGTTGGGGTTAGGGTTAGGGTTGGGGTCAGGGTTAACGCACACACATCCAATGAGGTTAAGGTAAGTACAAGGCATCTGACCTGGGTTGAGGTAACGAGGTTCCCTCCAAGAGACGGGAAGCCGAAGGACGGCACTGGCTGGTTAGGGTAAGAAACAGGATTCCCACCGCACAGTGTACGGTGGGGAGGTGCACGGGCCTGCCACATCGACTCCTTGGTCCATCTCCCAGAGTTCACCAAGCACCTTCAACACTCCCCCCCTAAAATTGGGCTCAAAATAAACATTCAAATTGTGTTTTCTCTCCTGTTGAGCATTTTACTGTATATGTAACAATTTGCATTGTGCTTAATTAGCATCGGTAATTGGCTTTAAACGAGCATAAATGAGCTTCGTGTCTTTGAGTGCCAGTGCAAATGTAAGTCAGTTAGGTTCGCCTTTGTATCATAAATAATAACCTCCCTCTTGAGCGCTTTTCAAAGATGGGGCCCGTCGCGACGTTTCGGAGTAAATGGTCCTTCATCAGGCTATTGGACCCCATCTGGCCTTCTTGGCCTCCCCCCCTGGTTGCAGTTTAACGTCATGCCCAGGACGGCTCCATACTTGGCTTTCTTTCATTGCACTACATTTGGCTTCATTCTCTTAATGGCTTTCTTCTAAATTTTAAATATAATTTCTTTCCCTATGGCACCCCCTTATCTTTCCCCCATCTGTTGCTTTCGCCGTCCGTTTCCATCCAACACCCCCAGCTATGTCCTTTTCCTGACTCCCATCTCCTCCAAAGTATGTACCCACACTAACACTCCCCCCCCATAATTTATCAGGTTTTACGCAGGTCCATAGTCTTGCCACCTATTCCAGGTTTTACGCAGATCTGGGTACCATGCCACCTATCCCAGTGAACTACTCTATATTGGAGTTAGTCATCCACCCATCCAATTTGGGCCAGGGTCGGTCATCTCCAGGTTCGAGGTAAGTACAGGTAAGTAGCATAGGTCCCATCCCAACATCCAATCAGGTAAGTATCTAGGTGAGTATTTGTAGTCCACAATTTGGGTTCTAATTAGGCTAGTTTTAGGGTTATGTACAGTCCACACAATAGGGTTCAGACATACCACATCCATAGGGTTGGGGTTAGGGTTAGGGTTAGGGCTAGGGTTAGGGTTGGGGTTGGGGTTAGGGTTAGGGTTGGGGTCAGGGTTAACGCACACACATCCAATGAGGTTAAGGTAAGTACAAGGCATCTGACCTGGGTTGAGGTAACGAGGTTCCCTCCAAGAGACGGGAAGCCGAAGGACGGCACTGGCTGGTTAGGGTAAGAAACAGGATTCCCACCGCACAGTGTACGGTGGGGAGGTGCACGGGCCTGCCACATCGACTCCTTGGTCCATCTCCCAGAGTTCACCAAGCACCTTCAACACTCCCCCCCTAAAATTGGGCTCAAAATAAACATTCAAATTGTGTTTTCTCTCCTGTTGAGCATTTTACTGTATATGTAACAATTTGCATTGTGCTTAATTAGCATCGGTAATTGGCTTTAAACGAGCATAAATGAGCTTCGTGTCTTTGAGTGCCAGTGCAAATGTAAGTCAGTTAGGTTCGCCTTTGTATCATAAATAATAACCTCCCTCTTGAGCGCTTTTCAAAGATGGGGCCCGTCGCGACGTTTCGGAGTAAATGGTCCTTCATCAGGCTATTGGACCCCATCTGGCCTTCTTGGCCTCCCCCCCTGGTTGCAGTTTAACGTCATGCCCAGGACGGCTCCATACTTGGCTTTCTTTCATTGCACTACATTTGGCTTCATTCTCTTAATGGCTTTCTTCTAAATTTTAAATATAATTTCTTTCCCTATGGCACCCCCTTATCTTTCCCCCATCTGTTGCTTTCGCCGTCCGTTTCCATCCAACACCCCCAGCTATGTCCTTTTCCTGACTCCCATCTCCTCCAAAGTATGTACCCACACTAACACTCCCCCCCCATAATTTATCAGGTTTTACGCAGGTCCATAGTCTTGCCACCTATTCCAGGTTTTACGCAGATCTGGGTACCATGCCACCTATCCCAGTGAACTACTCTATATTGGAGTTAGTCATCCACCCATCCAATTTGGGCCAGGGTCGGTCATCTCCAGGTTCGAGGTAAGTACAGGTAAGTAGCATAGGTCCCATCCCAACATCCAATCAGGTAAGTATCTAGGTGAGTATTTGTAGTCCACAATTTGGGTTCTAATTAGGCTAGTTTTAGGGTTATGTACAGTCCACACAATAGGGTTCAGACATACCACATCCATAGGGTTGGGGTTAGGGTTAGGGTTAGGGCTAGGGTTAGGGTTGGGGTTGGGGTTAGGGTTAGGGTTGGGGTCAGGGTTAACGCACACACATCCAATGAGGTTAAGGTAAGTACAAGGCATCTGACCTGGGTTGAGGTAACGAGGTTCCCTCCAAGAGACGGGAAGCCGAAGGACGGCACTGGCTGGTTAGGGTAAGAAACAGGATTCCCACCGCACAGTGTACGGTGGGGAGGTGCACGGGCCTGCCACATCGACTCCTTGGTCCATCTCCCAGAGTTCACCAAGCACCTTCAACACTCCCCCCCTAAAATTGGGCTCAAAATAAACATTCAAATTGTGTTTTCTCTCCTGTTGAGCATTTTACTGTATATGTAACAATTTGCATTGTGCTTAATTAGCATCGGTAATTGGCTTTAAACGAGCATAAATGAGCTTCGTGTCTTTGAGTGCCAGTGCAAATGTAAGTCAGTTAGGTTCGCCTTTGTATCATAAATAATAACCTCCCTCTTGAGCGCTTTTCAAAGATGGGGCCCGTCGCGACGTTTCGGAGTAAATGGTCCTTCATCAGGCTATTGGACCCCATCTGGCCTTCTTGGCCTCCCCCCCTGGTTGCAGTTTAACGTCATGCCCAGGACGGCTCCATACTTGGCTTTCTTTCATTGCACTACATTTGGCTTCATTCTCTTAATGGCTTTCTTCTAAATTTTAAATATAATTTCTTTCCCTATGGCACCCCCTTATCTTTCCCCCATCTGTTGCTTTCGCCGTCCGTTTCCATCCAACACCCCCAGCTATGTCCTTTTCCTGACTCCCATCTCCTCCAAAGTATGTACCCACACTAACACTCCCCCCCCATAATTTATCAGGTTTTACGCAGGTCCATAGTCTTGCCACCTATTCCAGGTTTTACGCAGATCTGGGTACCATGCCACCTATCCCAGTGAACTACTCTATATTGGAGTTAGTCATCCACCCATCCAATTTGGGCCAGGGTCGGTCATCTCCAGGTTCGAGGTAAGTACAGGTAAGTAGCATAGGTCCCATCCCAACATCCAATCAGGTAAGTATCTAGGTGAGTATTTGTAGTCCACAATTTGGGTTCTAATTAGGCTAGTTTTAGGGTTATGTACAGTCCACACAATAGGGTTCAGACATACCACATCCATAGGGTTGGGGTTAGGGTTAGGGTTAGGGCTAGGGTTAGGGTTGGGGTTGGGGTTAGGGTTAGGGTTGGGGTCAGGGTTAACGCACACACATCCAATGAGGTTAAGGTAAGTACAAGGCATCTGACCTGGGTTGAGGTAACGAGGTTCCCTCCAAGAGACGGGAAGCCGAAGGACGGCACTGGCTGGTTAGGGTAAGAAACAGGATTCCCACCGCACAGTGTACGGTGGGGAGGTGCACGGGCCTGCCACATCGACTCCTTGGTCCATCTCCCAGAGTTCACCAAGCACCTTCAACACTCCCCCCCTAAAATTGGGCTCAAAATAAACATTCAAATTGTGTTTTCTCTCCTGTTGAGCATTTTACTGTATATGTAACAATTTGCATTGTGCTTAATTAGCATCGGTAATTGGCTTTAAACGAGCATAAATGAGCTTCGTGTCTTTGAGTGCCAGTGCAAATGTAAGTCAGTTAGGTTCGCCTTTGTATCATAAATAATAACCTCCCTCTTGAGCGCTTTTCAAAGATGGGGCCCGTCGCGACGTTTCGGAGTAAATGGTCCTTCATCAGGCTATTGGACCCCATCTGGCCTTCTTGGCCTCCCCCCCTGGTTGCAGTTTAACGTCATGCCCAGGACGGCTCCATACTTGGCTTTCTTTCATTGCACTACATTTGGCTTCATTCTCTTAATGGCTTTCTTCTAAATTTTAAATATAATTTCTTTCCCTATGGCACCCCCTTATCTTTCCCCCATCTGTTGCTTTCGCCGTCCGTTTCCATCCAACACCCCCAGCTATGTCCTTTTCCTGACTCCCATCTCCTCCAAAGTATGTACCCACACTAACACTCCCCCCCCATAATTTATCAGGTTTTACGCAGGTCCATAGTCTTGCCACCTATTCCAGGTTTTACGCAGATCTGGGTACCATGCCACCTATCCCAGTGAACTACTCTATATTGGAGTTAGTCATCCACCCATCCAATTTGGGCCAGGGTCGGTCATCTCCAGGTTCGAGGTAAGTACAGGTAAGTAGCATAGGTCCCATCCCAACATCCAATCAGGTAAGTATCTAGGTGAGTATTTGTAGTCCACAATTTGGGTTCTAATTAGGCTAGTTTTAGGGTTATGTACAGTCCACACAATAGGGTTCAGACATACCACATCCATAGGGTTGGGGTTAGGGTTAGGGTTAGGGCTAGGGTTAGGGTTGGGGTTGGGGTTAGGGTTAGGGTTGGGGTCAGGGTTAACGCACACACATCCAATGAGGTTAAGGTAAGTACAAGGCATCTGACCTGGGTTGAGGTAACGAGGTTCCCTCCAAGAGACGGGAAGCCGAAGGACGGCACTGGCTGGTTAGGGTAAGAAACAGGATTCCCACCGCACAGTGTACGGTGGGGAGGTGCACGGGCCTGCCACATCGACTCCTTGGTCCATCTCCCAGAGTTCACCAAGCACCTTCAACACTCCCCCCCTAAAATTGGGCTCAAAATAAACATTCAAATTGTGTTTTCTCTCCTGTTGAGCATTTTACTGTATATGTAACAATTTGCATTGTGCTTAATTAGCATCGGTAATTGGCTTTAAACGAGCATAAATGAGCTTCGTGTCTTTGAGTGCCAGTGCAAATGTAAGTCAGTTAGGTTCGCCTTTGTATCATAAATAATAACCTCCCTCTTGAGCGCTTTTCAAAGATGGGGCCCGTCGCGACGTTTCGGAGTAAATGGTCCTTCATCAGGCTATTGGACCCCATCTGGCCTTCTTGGCCTCCCCCCCTGGTTGCAGTTTAACGTCATGCCCAGGACGGCTCCATACTTGGCTTTCTTTCATTGCACTACATTTGGCTTCATTCTCTTAATGGCTTTCTTCTAAATTTTAAATATAATTTCTTTCCCTATGGCACCCCCTTATCTTTCCCCCATCTGTTGCTTTCGCCGTCCGTTTCCATCCAACACCCCCAGCTATGTCCTTTTCCTGACTCCCATCTCCTCCAAAGTATGTACCCACACTAACACTCCCCCCCCATAATTTATCAGGTTTTACGCAGGTCCATAGTCTTGCCACCTATTCCAGGTTTTACGCAGATCTGGGTACCATGCCACCTATCCCAGTGAACTACTCTATATTGGAGTTAGTCATCCACCCATCCAATTTGGGCCAGGGTCGGTCATCTCCAGGTTCGAGGTAAGTACAGGTAAGTAGCATAGGTCCCATCCCAACATCCAATCAGGTAAGTATCTAGGTGAGTATTTGTAGTCCACAATTTGGGTTCTAATTAGGCTAGTTTTAGGGTTATGTACAGTCCACACAATAGGGTTCAGACATACCACATCCATAGGGTTGGGGTTAGGGTTAGGGTTAGGGCTAGGGTTAGGGTTGGGGTTGGGGTTAGGGTTAGGGTTGGGGTCAGGGTTAACGCACACACATCCAATGAGGTTAAGGTAAGTACAAGGCATCTGACCTGGGTTGAGGTAACGAGGTTCCCTCCAAGAGACGGGAAGCCGAAGGACGGCACTGGCTGGTTAGGGTAAGAAACAGGATTCCCACCGCACAGTGTACGGTGGGGAGGTGCACGGGCCTGCCACATCGACTCCTTGGTCCATCTCCCAGAGTTCACCAAGCACCTTCAACACTCCCCCCCTAAAATTGGGCTCAAAATAAACATTCAAATTGTGTTTTCTCTCCTGTTGAGCATTTTACTGTATATGTAACAATTTGCATTGTGCTTAATTAGCATCGGTAATTGGCTTTAAACGAGCATAAATGAGCTTCGTGTCTTTGAGTGCCAGTGCAAATGTAAGTCAGTTAGGTTCGCCTTTGTATCATAAATAATAACCTCCCTCTTGAGCGCTTTTCAAAGATGGGGCCCGTCGCGACGTTTCGGAGTAAATGGTCCTTCATCAGGCTATTGGACCCCATCTGGCCTTCTTGGCCTCCCCCCCTGGTTGCAGTTTAACGTCATGCCCAGGACGGCTCCATACTTGGCTTTCTTTCATTGCACTACATTTGGCTTCATTCTCTTAATGGCTTTCTTCTAAATTTTAAATATAATTTCTTTCCCTATGGCACCCCCTTATCTTTCCCCCATCTGTTGCTTTCGCCGTCCGTTTCCATCCAACACCCCCAGCTATGTCCTTTTCCTGACTCCCATCTCCTCCAAAGTATGTACCCACACTAACACTCCCCCCCCATAATTTATCAGGTTTTACGCAGGTCCATAGTCTTGCCACCTATTCCAGGTTTTACGCAGATCTGGGTACCATGCCACCTATCCCAGTGAACTACTCTATATTGGAGTTAGTCATCCACCCATCCAATTTGGGCCAGGGTCGGTCATCTCCAGGTTCGAGGTAAGTACAGGTAAGTAGCATAGGTCCCATCCCAACATCCAATCAGGTAAGTATCTAGGTGAGTATTTGTAGTCCACAATTTGGGTTCTAATTAGGCTAGTTTTAGGGTTATGTACAGTCCACACAATAGGGTTCAGACATACCACATCCATAGGGTTGGGGTTAGGGTTAGGGTTAGGGCTAGGGTTAGGGTTGGGGTTGGGGTTAGGGTTAGGGTTGGGGTCAGGGTTAACGCACACACATCCAATGAGGTTAAGGTAAGTACAAGGCATCTGACCTGGGTTGAGGTAACGAGGTTCCCTCCAAGAGACGGGAAGCCGAAGGACGGCACTGGCTGGTTAGGGTAAGAAACAGGATTCCCACCGCACAGTGTACGGTGGGGAGGTGCACGGGCCTGCCACATCGACTCCTTGGTCCATCTCCCAGAGTTCACCAAGCACCTTCAACACTCCCCCCCTAAAATTGGGCTCAAAATAAACATTCAAATTGTGTTTTCTCTCCTGTTGAGCATTTTACTGTATATGTAACAATTTGCATTGTGCTTAATTAGCATCGGTAATTGGCTTTAAACGAGCATAAATGAGCTTCGTGTCTTTGAGTGCCAGTGCAAATGTAAGTCAGTTAGGTTCGCCTTTGTATCATAAATAATAACCTCCCTCTTGAGCGCTTTTCAAAGATGGGGCCCGTCGCGACGTTTCGGAGTAAATGGTCCTTCATCAGGCTATTGGACCCCATCTGGCCTTCTTGGCCTCCCCCCCTGGTTGCAGTTTAACGTCATGCCCAGGACGGCTCCATACTTGGCTTTCTTTCATTGCACTACATTTGGCTTCATTCTCTTAATGGCTTTCTTCTAAATTTTAAATATAATTTCTTTCCCTATGGCACCCCCTTATCTTTCCCCCATCTGTTGCTTTCGCCGTCCGTTTCCATCCAACACCCCCAGCTATGTCCTTTTCCTGACTCCCATCTCCTCCAAAGTATGTACCCACACTAACACTCCCCCCCCATAATTTATCAGGTTTTACGCAGGTCCATAGTCTTGCCACCTATTCCAGGTTTTACGCAGATCTGGGTACCATGCCACCTATCCCAGTGAACTACTCTATATTGGAGTTAGTCATCCACCCATCCAATTTGGGCCAGGGTCGGTCATCTCCAGGTTCGAGGTAAGTACAGGTAAGTAGCATAGGTCCCATCCCAACATCCAATCAGGTAAGTATCTAGGTGAGTATTTGTAGTCCACAATTTGGGTTCTAATTAGGCTAGTTTTAGGGTTATGTACAGTCCACACAATAGGGTTCAGACATACCACATCCATAGGGTTGGGGTTAGGGTTAGGGTTAGGGCTAGGGTTAGGGTTGGGGTTGGGGTTAGGGTTAGGGTTGGGGTCAGGGTTAACGCACACACATCCAATGAGGTTAAGGTAAGTACAAGGCATCTGACCTGGGTTGAGGTAACGAGGTTCCCTCCAAGAGACGGGAAGCCGAAGGACGGCACTGGCTGGTTAGGGTAAGAAACAGGATTCCCACCGCACAGTGTACGGTGGGGAGGTGCACGGGCCTGCCACATCGACTCCTTGGTCCATCTCCCAGAGTTCACCAAGCACCTTCAACACTCCCCCCCTAAAATTGGGCTCAAAATAAACATTCAAATTGTGTTTTCTCTCCTGTTGAGCATTTTACTGTATATGTAACAATTTGCATTGTGCTTAATTAGCATCGGTAATTGGCTTTAAACGAGCATAAATGAGCTTCGTGTCTTTGAGTGCCAGTGCAAATGTAAGTCAGTTAGGTTCGCCTTTGTATCATAAATAATAACCTCCCTCTTGAGCGCTTTTCAAAGATGGGGCCCGTCGCGACGTTTCGGAGTAAATGGTCCTTCATCAGGCTATTGGACCCCATCTGGCCTTCTTGGCCTCCCCCCCTGGTTGCAGTTTAACGTCATGCCCAGGACGGCTCCATACTTGGCTTTCTTTCATTGCACTACATTTGGCTTCATTCTCTTAATGGCTTTCTTCTAAATTTTAAATATAATTTCTTTCCCTATGGCACCCCCTTATCTTTCCCCCATCTGTTGCTTTCGCCGTCCGTTTCCATCCAACACCCCCAGCTATGTCCTTTTCCTGACTCCCATCTCCTCCAAAGTATGTACCCACACTAACACTCCCCCCCCATAATTTATCAGGTTTTACGCAGGTCCATAGTCTTGCCACCTATTCCAGGTTTTACGCAGATCTGGGTACCATGCCACCTATCCCAGTGAACTACTCTATATTGGAGTTAGTCATCCACCCATCCAATTTGGGCCAGGGTCGGTCATCTCCAGGTTCGAGGTAAGTACAGGTAAGTAGCATAGGTCCCATCCCAACATCCAATCAGGTAAGTATCTAGGTGAGTATTTGTAGTCCACAATTTGGGTTCTAATTAGGCTAGTTTTAGGGTTATGTACAGTCCACACAATAGGGTTCAGACATACCACATCCATAGGGTTGGGGTTAGGGTTAGGGTTAGGGCTAGGGTTAGGGTTGGGGTTGGGGTTAGGGTTAGGGTTGGGGTCAGGGTTAACGCACACACATCCAATGAGGTTAAGGTAAGTACAAGGCATCTGACCTGGGTTGAGGTAACGAGGTTCCCTCCAAGAGACGGGAAGCCGAAGGACGGCACTGGCTGGTTAGGGTAAGAAACAGGATTCCCACCGCACAGTGTACGGTGGGGAGGTGCACGGGCCTGCCACATCGACTCCTTGGTCCATCTCCCAGAGTTCACCAAGCACCTTCAACACTCCCCCCCTAAAATTGGGCTCAAAATAAACATTCAAATTGTGTTTTCTCTCCTGTTGAGCATTTTACTGTATATGTAACAATTTGCATTGTGCTTAATTAGCATCGGTAATTGGCTTTAAACGAGCATAAATGAGCTTCGTGTCTTTGAGTGCCAGTGCAAATGTAAGTCAGTTAGGTTCGCCTTTGTATCATAAATAATAACCTCCCTCTTGAGCGCTTTTCAAAGATGGGGCCCGTCGCGACGTTTCGGAGTAAATGGTCCTTCATCAGGCTATTGGACCCCATCTGGCCTTCTTGGCCTCCCCCCCTGGTTGCAGTTTAACGTCATGCCCAGGACGGCTCCATACTTGGCTTTCTTTCATTGCACTACATTTGGCTTCATTCTCTTAATGGCTTTCTTCTAAATTTTAAATATAATTTCTTTCCCTATGGCACCCCCTTATCTTTCCCCCATCTGTTGCTTTCGCCGTCCGTTTCCATCCAACACCCCCAGCTATGTCCTTTTCCTGACTCCCATCTCCTCCAAAGTATGTACCCACACTAACACTCCCCCCCCATAATTTATCAGGTTTTACGCAGGTCCATAGTCTTGCCACCTATTCCAGGTTTTACGCAGATCTGGGTACCATGCCACCTATCCCAGTGAACTACTCTATATTGGAGTTAGTCATCCACCCATCCAATTTGGGCCAGGGTCGGTCATCTCCAGGTTCGAGGTAAGTACAGGTAAGTAGCATAGGTCCCATCCCAACATCCAATCAGGTAAGTATCTAGGTGAGTATTTGTAGTCCACAATTTGGGTTCTAATTAGGCTAGTTTTAGGGTTATGTACAGTCCACACAATAGGGTTCAGACATACCACATCCATAGGGTTGGGGTTAGGGTTAGGGTTAGGGCTAGGGTTAGGGTTGGGGTTGGGGTTAGGGTTAGGGTTGGGGTCAGGGTTAACGCACACACATCCAATGAGGTTAAGGTAAGTACAAGGCATCTGACCTGGGTTGAGGTAACGAGGTTCCCTCCAAGAGACGGGAAGCCGAAGGACGGCACTGGCTGGTTAGGGTAAGAAACAGGATTCCCACCGCACAGTGTACGGTGGGGAGGTGCACGGGCCTGCCACATCGACTCCTTGGTCCATCTCCCAGAGTTCACCAAGCACCTTCAACACTCCCCCCCTAAAATTGGGCTCAAAATAAACATTCAAATTGTGTTTTCTCTCCTGTTGAGCATTTTACTGTATATGTAACAATTTGCATTGTGCTTAATTAGCATCGGTAATTGGCTTTAAACGAGCATAAATGAGCTTCGTGTCTTTGAGTGCCAGTGCAAATGTAAGTCAGTTAGGTTCGCCTTTGTATCATAAATAATAACCTCCCTCTTGAGCGCTTTTCAAAGATGGGGCCCGTCGCGACGTTTCGGAGTAAATGGTCCTTCATCAGGCTATTGGACCCCATCTGGCCTTCTTGGCCTCCCCCCCTGGTTGCAGTTTAACGTCATGCCCAGGACGGCTCCATACTTGGCTTTCTTTCATTGCACTACATTTGGCTTCATTCTCTTAATGGCTTTCTTCTAAATTTTAAATATAATTTCTTTCCCTATGGCACCCCCTTATCTTTCCCCCATCTGTTGCTTTCGCCGTCCGTTTCCATCCAACACCCCCAGCTATGTCCTTTTCCTGACTCCCATCTCCTCCAAAGTATGTACCCACACTAACACTCCCCCCCCATAATTTATCAGGTTTTACGCAGGTCCATAGTCTTGCCACCTATTCCAGGTTTTACGCAGATCTGGGTACCATGCCACCTATCCCAGTGAACTACTCTATATTGGAGTTAGTCATCCACCCATCCAATTTGGGCCAGGGTCGGTCATCTCCAGGTTCGAGGTAAGTACAGGTAAGTAGCATAGGTCCCATCCCAACATCCAATCAGGTAAGTATCTAGGTGAGTATTTGTAGTCCACAATTTGGGTTCTAATTAGGCTAGTTTTAGGGTTATGTACAGTCCACACAATAGGGTTCAGACATACCACATCCATAGGGTTGGGGTTAGGGTTAGGGTTAGGGCTAGGGTTAGGGTTGGGGTTGGGGTTAGGGTTAGGGTTGGGGTCAGGGTTAACGCACACACATCCAATGAGGTTAAGGTAAGTACAAGGCATCTGACCTGGGTTGAGGTAACGAGGTTCCCTCCAAGAGACGGGAAGCCGAAGGACGGCACTGGCTGGTTAGGGTAAGAAACAGGATTCCCACCGCACAGTGTACGGTGGGGAGGTGCACGGGCCTGCCACATCGACTCCTTGGTCCATCTCCCAGAGTTCACCAAGCACCTTCAACACTCCCCCCCTAAAATTGGGCTCAAAATAAACATTCAAATTGTGTTTTCTCTCCTGTTGAGCATTTTACTGTATATGTAACAATTTGCATTGTGCTTAATTAGCATCGGTAATTGGCTTTAAACGAGCATAAATGAGCTTCGTGTCTTTGAGTGCCAGTGCAAATGTAAGTCAGTTAGGTTCGCCTTTGTATCATAAATAATAACCTCCCTCTTGAGCGCTTTTCAAAGATGGGGCCCGTCGCGACGTTTCGGAGTAAATGGTCCTTCATCAGGCTATTGGACCCCATCTGGCCTTCTTGGCCTCCCCCCCTGGTTGCAGTTTAACGTCATGCCCAGGACGGCTCCATACTTGGCTTTCTTTCATTGCACTACATTTGGCTTCATTCTCTTAATGGCTTTCTTCTAAATTTTAAATATAATTTCTTTCCCTATGGCACCCCCTTATCTTTCCCCCATCTGTTGCTTTCGCCGTCCGTTTCCATCCAACACCCCCAGCTATGTCCTTTTCCTGACTCCCATCTCCTCCAAAGTATGTACCCACACTAACACTCCCCCCCCATAATTTATCAGGTTTTACGCAGGTCCATAGTCTTGCCACCTATTCCAGGTTTTACGCAGATCTGGGTACCATGCCACCTATCCCAGTGAACTACTCTATATTGGAGTTAGTCATCCACCCATCCAATTTGGGCCAGGGTCGGTCATCTCCAGGTTCGAGGTAAGTACAGGTAAGTAGCATAGGTCCCATCCCAACATCCAATCAGGTAAGTATCTAGGTGAGTATTTGTAGTCCACAATTTGGGTTCTAATTAGGCTAGTTTTAGGGTTATGTACAGTCCACACAATAGGGTTCAGACATACCACATCCATAGGGTTGGGGTTAGGGTTAGGGTTAGGGCTAGGGTTAGGGTTGGGGTTGGGGTTAGGGTTAGGGTTGGGGTCAGGGTTAACGCACACACATCCAATGAGGTTAAGGTAAGTACAAGGCATCTGACCTGGGTTGAGGTAACGAGGTTCCCTCCAAGAGACGGGAAGCCGAAGGACGGCACTGGCTGGTTAGGGTAAGAAACAGGATTCCCACCGCACAGTGTACGGTGGGGAGGTGCACGGGCCTGCCACATCGACTCCTTGGTCCATCTCCCAGAGTTCACCAAGCACCTTCAACACTCCCCCCCTAAAATTGGGCTCAAAATAAACATTCAAATTGTGTTTTCTCTCCTGTTGAGCATTTTACTGTATATGTAACAATTTGCATTGTGCTTAATTAGCATCGGTAATTGGCTTTAAACGAGCATAAATGAGCTTCGTGTCTTTGAGTGCCAGTGCAAATGTAAGTCAGTTAGGTTCGCCTTTGTATCATAAATAATAACCTCCCTCTTGAGCGCTTTTCAAAGATGGGGCCCGTCGCGACGTTTCGGAGTAAATGGTCCTTCATCAGGCTATTGGACCCCATCTGGCCTTCTTGGCCTCCCCCCCTGGTTGCAGTTTAACGTCATGCCCAGGACGGCTCCATACTTGGCTTTCTTTCATTGCACTACATTTGGCTTCATTCTCTTAATGGCTTTCTTCTAAATTTTAAATATAATTTCTTTCCCTATGGCACCCCCTTATCTTTCCCCCATCTGTTGCTTTCGCCGTCCGTTTCCATCCAACACCCCCAGCTATGTCCTTTTCCTGACTCCCATCTCCTCCAAAGTATGTACCCACACTAACACTCCCCCCCCATAATTTATCAGGTTTTACGCAGGTCCATAGTCTTGCCACCTATTCCAGGTTTTACGCAGATCTGGGTACCATGCCACCTATCCCAGTGAACTACTCTATATTGGAGTTAGTCATCCACCCATCCAATTTGGGCCAGGGTCGGTCATCTCCAGGTTCGAGGTAAGTACAGGTAAGTAGCATAGGTCCCATCCCAACATCCAATCAGGTAAGTATCTAGGTGAGTATTTGTAGTCCACAATTTGGGTTCTAATTAGGCTAGTTTTAGGGTTATGTACAGTCCACACAATAGGGTTCAGACATACCACATCCATAGGGTTGGGGTTAGGGTTAGGGTTAGGGCTAGGGTTAGGGTTGGGGTTGGGGTTAGGGTTAGGGTTGGGGTCAGGGTTAACGCACACACATCCAATGAGGTTAAGGTAAGTACAAGGCATCTGACCTGGGTTGAGGTAACGAGGTTCCCTCCAAGAGACGGGAAGCCGAAGGACGGCACTGGCTGGTTAGGGTAAGAAACAGGATTCCCACCGCACAGTGTACGGTGGGGAGGTGCACGGGCCTGCCACATCGACTCCTTGGTCCATCTCCCAGAGTTCACCAAGCACCTTCAACACTCCCCCCCTAAAATTGGGCTCAAAATAAACATTCAAATTGTGTTTTCTCTCCTGTTGAGCATTTTACTGTATATGTAACAATTTGCATTGTGCTTAATTAGCATCGGTAATTGGCTTTAAACGAGCATAAATGAGCTTCGTGTCTTTGAGTGCCAGTGCAAATGTAAGTCAGTTAGGTTCGCCTTTGTATCATAAATAATAACCTCCCTCTTGAGCGCTTTTCAAAGATGGGGCCCGTCGCGACGTTTCGGAGTAAATGGTCCTTCATCAGGCTATTGGACCCCATCTGGCCTTCTTGGCCTCCCCCCCTGGTTGCAGTTTAACGTCATGCCCAGGACGGCTCCATACTTGGCTTTCTTTCATTGCACTACATTTGGCTTCATTCTCTTAATGGCTTTCTTCTAAATTTTAAATATAATTTCTTTCCCTATGGCACCCCCTTATCTTTCCCCCATCTGTTGCTTTCGCCGTCCGTTTCCATCCAACACCCCCAGCTATGTCCTTTTCCTGACTCCCATCTCCTCCAAAGTATGTACCCACACTAACACTCCCCCCCCATAATTTATCAGGTTTTACGCAGGTCCATAGTCTTGCCACCTATTCCAGGTTTTACGCAGATCTGGGTACCATGCCACCTATCCCAGTGAACTACTCTATATTGGAGTTAGTCATCCACCCATCCAATTTGGGCCAGGGTCGGTCATCTCCAGGTTCGAGGTAAGTACAGGTAAGTAGCATAGGTCCCATCCCAACATCCAATCAGGTAAGTATCTAGGTGAGTATTTGTAGTCCACAATTTGGGTTCTAATTAGGCTAGTTTTAGGGTTATGTACAGTCCACACAATAGGGTTCAGACATACCACATCCATAGGGTTGGGGTTAGGGTTAGGGTTAGGGCTAGGGTTAGGGTTGGGGTTGGGGTTAGGGTTAGGGTTGGGGTCAGGGTTAACGCACACACATCCAATGAGGTTAAGGTAAGTACAAGGCATCTGACCTGGGTTGAGGTAACGAGGTTCCCTCCAAGAGACGGGAAGCCGAAGGACGGCACTGGCTGGTTAGGGTAAGAAACAGGATTCCCACCGCACAGTGTACGGTGGGGAGGTGCACGGGCCTGCCACATCGACTCCTTGGTCCATCTCCCAGAGTTCACCAAGCACCTTCAACACTCCCCCCCTAAAATTGGGCTCAAAATAAACATTCAAATTGTGTTTTCTCTCCTGTTGAGCATTTTACTGTATATGTAACAATTTGCATTGTGCTTAATTAGCATCGGTAATTGGCTTTAAACGAGCATAAATGAGCTTCGTGTCTTTGAGTGCCAGTGCAAATGTAAGTCAGTTAGGTTCGCCTTTGTATCATAAATAATAACCTCCCTCTTGAGCGCTTTTCAAAGATGGGGCCCGTCGCGACGTTTCGGAGTAAATGGTCCTTCATCAGGCTATTGGACCCCATCTGGCCTTCTTGGCCTCCCCCCCTGGTTGCAGTTTAACGTCATGCCCAGGACGGCTCCATACTTGGCTTTCTTTCATTGCACTACATTTGGCTTCATTCTCTTAATGGCTTTCTTCTAAATTTTAAATATAATTTCTTTCCCTATGGCACCCCCTTATCTTTCCCCCATCTGTTGCTTTCGCCGTCCGTTTCCATCCAACACCCCCAGCTATGTCCTTTTCCTGACTCCCATCTCCTCCAAAGTATGTACCCACACTAACACTCCCCCCCCATAATTTATCAGGTTTTACGCAGGTCCATAGTCTTGCCACCTATTCCAGGTTTTACGCAGATCTGGGTACCATGCCACCTATCCCAGTGAACTACTCTATATTGGAGTTAGTCATCCACCCATCCAATTTGGGCCAGGGTCGGTCATCTCCAGGTTCGAGGTAAGTACAGGTAAGTAGCATAGGTCCCATCCCAACATCCAATCAGGTAAGTATCTAGGTGAGTATTTGTAGTCCACAATTTGGGTTCTAATTAGGCTAGTTTTAGGGTTATGTACAGTCCACACAATAGGGTTCAGACATACCACATCCATAGGGTTGGGGTTAGGGTTAGGGTTAGGGCTAGGGTTAGGGTTGGGGTTGGGGTTAGGGTTAGGGTTGGGGTCAGGGTTAACGCACACACATCCAATGAGGTTAAGGTAAGTACAAGGCATCTGACCTGGGTTGAGGTAACGAGGTTCCCTCCAAGAGACGGGAAGCCGAAGGACGGCACTGGCTGGTTAGGGTAAGAAACAGGATTCCCACCGCACAGTGTACGGTGGGGAGGTGCACGGGCCTGCCACATCGACTCCTTGGTCCATCTCCCAGAGTTCACCAAGCACCTTCAACACTCCCCCCCTAAAATTGGGCTCAAAATAAACATTCAAATTGTGTTTTCTCTCCTGTTGAGCATTTTACTGTATATGTAACAATTTGCATTGTGCTTAATTAGCATCGGTAATTGGCTTTAAACGAGCATAAATGAGCTTCGTGTCTTTGAGTGCCAGTGCAAATGTAAGTCAGTTAGGTTCGCCTTTGTATCATAAATAATAACCTCCCTCTTGAGCGCTTTTCAAAGATGGGGCCCGTCGCGACGTTTCGGAGTAAATGGTCCTTCATCAGGCTATTGGACCCCATCTGGCCTTCTTGGCCTCCCCCCCTGGTTGCAGTTTAACGTCATGCCCAGGACGGCTCCATACTTGGCTTTCTTTCATTGCACTACATTTGGCTTCATTCTCTTAATGGCTTTCTTCTAAATTTTAAATATAATTTCTTTCCCTATGGCACCCCCTTATCTTTCCCCCATCTGTTGCTTTCGCCGTCCGTTTCCATCCAACACCCCCAGCTATGTCCTTTTCCTGACTCCCATCTCCTCCAAAGTATGTACCCACACTAACACTCCCCCCCCATAATTTATCAGGTTTTACGCAGGTCCATAGTCTTGCCACCTATTCCAGGTTTTACGCAGATCTGGGTACCATGCCACCTATCCCAGTGAACTACTCTATATTGGAGTTAGTCATCCACCCATCCAATTTGGGCCAGGGTCGGTCATCTCCAGGTTCGAGGTAAGTACAGGTAAGTAGCATAGGTCCCATCCCAACATCCAATCAGGTAAGTATCTAGGTGAGTATTTGTAGTCCACAATTTGGGTTCTAATTAGGCTAGTTTTAGGGTTATGTACAGTCCACACAATAGGGTTCAGACATACCACATCCATAGGGTTGGGGTTAGGGTTAGGGTTAGGGCTAGGGTTAGGGTTGGGGTTGGGGTTAGGGTTAGGGTTGGGGTCAGGGTTAACGCACACACATCCAATGAGGTTAAGGTAAGTACAAGGCATCTGACCTGGGTTGAGGTAACGAGGTTCCCTCCAAGAGACGGGAAGCCGAAGGACGGCACTGGCTGGTTAGGGTAAGAAACAGGATTCCCACCGCACAGTGTACGGTGGGGAGGTGCACGGGCCTGCCACATCGACTCCTTGGTCCATCTCCCAGAGTTCACCAAGCACCTTCAACACTCCCCCCCTAAAATTGGGCTCAAAATAAACATTCAAATTGTGTTTTCTCTCCTGTTGAGCATTTTACTGTATATGTAACAATTTGCATTGTGCTTAATTAGCATCGGTAATTGGCTTTAAACGAGCATAAATGAGCTTCGTGTCTTTGAGTGCCAGTGCAAATGTAAGTCAGTTAGGTTCGCCTTTGTATCATAAATAATAACCTCCCTCTTGAGCGCTTTTCAAAGATGGGGCCCGTCGCGACGTTTCGGAGTAAATGGTCCTTCATCAGGCTATTGGACCCCATCTGGCCTTCTTGGCCTCCCCCCCTGGTTGCAGTTTAACGTCATGCCCAGGACGGCTCCATACTTGGCTTTCTTTCATTGCACTACATTTGGCTTCATTCTCTTAATGGCTTTCTTCTAAATTTTAAATATAATTTCTTTCCCTATGGCACCCCCTTATCTTTCCCCCATCTGTTGCTTTCGCCGTCCGTTTCCATCCAACACCCCCAGCTATGTCCTTTTCCTGACTCCCATCTCCTCCAAAGTATGTACCCACACTAACACTCCCCCCCCATAATTTATCAGGTTTTACGCAGGTCCATAGTCTTGCCACCTATTCCAGGTTTTACGCAGATCTGGGTACCATGCCACCTATCCCAGTGAACTACTCTATATTGGAGTTAGTCATCCACCCATCCAATTTGGGCCAGGGTCGGTCATCTCCAGGTTCGAGGTAAGTACAGGTAAGTAGCATAGGTCCCATCCCAACATCCAATCAGGTAAGTATCTAGGTGAGTATTTGTAGTCCACAATTTGGGTTCTAATTAGGCTAGTTTTAGGGTTATGTACAGTCCACACAATAGGGTTCAGACATACCACATCCATAGGGTTGGGGTTAGGGTTAGGGTTAGGGCTAGGGTTAGGGTTGGGGTTGGGGTTAGGGTTAGGGTTGGGGTCAGGGTTAACGCACACACATCCAATGAGGTTAAGGTAAGTACAAGGCATCTGACCTGGGTTGAGGTAACGAGGTTCCCTCCAAGAGACGGGAAGCCGAAGGACGGCACTGGCTGGTTAGGGTAAGAAACAGGATTCCCACCGCACAGTGTACGGTGGGGAGGTGCACGGGCCTGCCACATCGACTCCTTGGTCCATCTCCCAGAGTTCACCAAGCACCTTCAACACTCCCCCCCTAAAATTGGGCTCAAAATAAACATTCAAATTGTGTTTTCTCTCCTGTTGAGCATTTTACTGTATATGTAACAATTTGCATTGTGCTTAATTAGCATCGGTAATTGGCTTTAAACGAGCATAAATGAGCTTCGTGTCTTTGAGTGCCAGTGCAAATGTAAGTCAGTTAGGTTCGCCTTTGTATCATAAATAATAACCTCCCTCTTGAGCGCTTTTCAAAGATGGGGCCCGTCGCGACGTTTCGGAGTAAATGGTCCTTCATCAGGCTATTGGACCCCATCTGGCCTTCTTGGCCTCCCCCCCTGGTTGCAGTTTAACGTCATGCCCAGGACGGCTCCATACTTGGCTTTCTTTCATTGCACTACATTTGGCTTCATTCTCTTAATGGCTTTCTTCTAAATTTTAAATATAATTTCTTTCCCTATGGCACCCCCTTATCTTTCCCCCATCTGTTGCTTTCGCCGTCCGTTTCCATCCAACACCCCCAGCTATGTCCTTTTCCTGACTCCCATCTCCTCCAAAGTATGTACCCACACTAACACTCCCCCCCCATAATTTATCAGGTTTTACGCAGGTCCATAGTCTTGCCACCTATTCCAGGTTTTACGCAGATCTGGGTACCATGCCACCTATCCCAGTGAACTACTCTATATTGGAGTTAGTCATCCACCCATCCAATTTGGGCCAGGGTCGGTCATCTCCAGGTTCGAGGTAAGTACAGGTAAGTAGCATAGGTCCCATCCCAACATCCAATCAGGTAAGTATCTAGGTGAGTATTTGTAGTCCACAATTTGGGTTCTAATTAGGCTAGTTTTAGGGTTATGTACAGTCCACACAATAGGGTTCAGACATACCACATCCATAGGGTTGGGGTTAGGGTTAGGGTTAGGGCTAGGGTTAGGGTTGGGGTTGGGGTTAGGGTTAGGGTTGGGGTCAGGGTTAACGCACACACATCCAATGAGGTTAAGGTAAGTACAAGGCATCTGACCTGGGTTGAGGTAACGAGGTTCCCTCCAAGAGACGGGAAGCCGAAGGACGGCACTGGCTGGTTAGGGTAAGAAACAGGATTCCCACCGCACAGTGTACGGTGGGGAGGTGCACGGGCCTGCCACATCGACTCCTTGGTCCATCTCCCAGAGTTCACCAAGCACCTTCAACACTCCCCCCCTAAAATTGGGCTCAAAATAAACATTCAAATTGTGTTTTCTCTCCTGTTGAGCATTTTACTGTATATGTAACAATTTGCATTGTGCTTAATTAGCATCGGTAATTGGCTTTAAACGAGCATAAATGAGCTTCGTGTCTTTGAGTGCCAGTGCAAATGTAAGTCAGTTAGGTTCGCCTTTGTATCATAAATAATAACCTCCCTCTTGAGCGCTTTTCAAAGATGGGGCCCGTCGCGACGTTTCGGAGTAAATGGTCCTTCATCAGGCTATTGGACCCCATCTGGCCTTCTTGGCCTCCCCCCCTGGTTGCAGTTTAACGTCATGCCCAGGACGGCTCCATACTTGGCTTTCTTTCATTGCACTACATTTGGCTTCATTCTCTTAATGGCTTTCTTCTAAATTTTAAATATAATTTCTTTCCCTATGGCACCCCCTTATCTTTCCCCCATCTGTTGCTTTCGCCGTCCGTTTCCATCCAACACCCCCAGCTATGTCCTTTTCCTGACTCCCATCTCCTCCAAAGTATGTACCCACACTAACACTCCCCCCCCATAATTTATCAGGTTTTACGCAGGTCCATAGTCTTGCCACCTATTCCAGGTTTTACGCAGATCTGGGTACCATGCCACCTATCCCAGTGAACTACTCTATATTGGAGTTAGTCATCCACCCATCCAATTTGGGCCAGGGTCGGTCATCTCCAGGTTCGAGGTAAGTACAGGTAAGTAGCATAGGTCCCATCCCAACATCCAATCAGGTAAGTATCTAGGTGAGTATTTGTAGTCCACAATTTGGGTTCTAATTAGGCTAGTTTTAGGGTTATGTACAGTCCACACAATAGGGTTCAGACATACCACATCCATAGGGTTGGGGTTAGGGTTAGGGTTAGGGCTAGGGTTAGGGTTGGGGTTGGGGTTAGGGTTAGGGTTGGGGTCAGGGTTAACGCACACACATCCAATGAGGTTAAGGTAAGTACAAGGCATCTGACCTGGGTTGAGGTAACGAGGTTCCCTCCAAGAGACGGGAAGCCGAAGGACGGCACTGGCTGGTTAGGGTAAGAAACAGGATTCCCACCGCACAGTGTACGGTGGGGAGGTGCACGGGCCTGCCACATCGACTCCTTGGTCCATCTCCCAGAGTTCACCAAGCACCTTCAACACTCCCCCCCTAAAATTGGGCTCAAAATAAACATTCAAATTGTGTTTTCTCTCCTGTTGAGCATTTTACTGTATATGTAACAATTTGCATTGTGCTTAATTAGCATCGGTAATTGGCTTTAAACGAGCATAAATGAGCTTCGTGTCTTTGAGTGCCAGTGCAAATGTAAGTCAGTTAGGTTCGCCTTTGTATCATAAATAATAACCTCCCTCTTGAGCGCTTTTCAAAGATGGGGCCCGTCGCGACGTTTCGGAGTAAATGGTCCTTCATCAGGCTATTGGACCCCATCTGGCCTTCTTGGCCTCCCCCCCTGGTTGCAGTTTAACGTCATGCCCAGGACGGCTCCATACTTGGCTTTCTTTCATTGCACTACATTTGGCTTCATTCTCTTAATGGCTTTCTTCTAAATTTTAAATATAATTTCTTTCCCTATGGCACCCCCTTATCTTTCCCCCATCTGTTGCTTTCGCCGTCCGTTTCCATCCAACACCCCCAGCTATGTCCTTTTCCTGACTCCCATCTCCTCCAAAGTATGTACCCACACTAACACTCCCCCCCCATAATTTATCAGGTTTTACGCAGGTCCATAGTCTTGCCACCTATTCCAGGTTTTACGCAGATCTGGGTACCATGCCACCTATCCCAGTGAACTACTCTATATTGGAGTTAGTCATCCACCCATCCAATTTGGGCCAGGGTCGGTCATCTCCAGGTTCGAGGTAAGTACAGGTAAGTAGCATAGGTCCCATCCCAACATCCAATCAGGTAAGTATCTAGGTGAGTATTTGTAGTCCACAATTTGGGTTCTAATTAGGCTAGTTTTAGGGTTATGTACAGTCCACACAATAGGGTTCAGACATACCACATCCATAGGGTTGGGGTTAGGGTTAGGGTTAGGGCTAGGGTTAGGGTTGGGGTTGGGGTTAGGGTTAGGGTTGGGGTCAGGGTTAACGCACACACATCCAATGAGGTTAAGGTAAGTACAAGGCATCTGACCTGGGTTGAGGTAACGAGGTTCCCTCCAAGAGACGGGAAGCCGAAGGACGGCACTGGCTGGTTAGGGTAAGAAACAGGATTCCCACCGCACAGTGTACGGTGGGGAGGTGCACGGGCCTGCCACATCGACTCCTTGGTCCATCTCCCAGAGTTCACCAAGCACCTTCAACACTCCCCCCCTAAAATTGGGCTCAAAATAAACATTCAAATTGTGTTTTCTCTCCTGTTGAGCATTTTACTGTATATGTAACAATTTGCATTGTGCTTAATTAGCATCGGTAATTGGCTTTAAACGAGCATAAATGAGCTTCGTGTCTTTGAGTGCCAGTGCAAATGTAAGTCAGTTAGGTTCGCCTTTGTATCATAAATAATAACCTCCCTCTTGAGCGCTTTTCAAAGATGGGGCCCGTCGCGACGTTTCGGAGTAAATGGTCCTTCATCAGGCTATTGGACCCCATCTGGCCTTCTTGGCCTCCCCCCCTGGTTGCAGTTTAACGTCATGCCCAGGACGGCTCCATACTTGGCTTTCTTTCATTGCACTACATTTGGCTTCATTCTCTTAATGGCTTTCTTCTAAATTTTAAATATAATTTCTTTCCCTATGGCACCCCCTTATCTTTCCCCCATCTGTTGCTTTCGCCGTCCGTTTCCATCCAACACCCCCAGCTATGTCCTTTTCCTGACTCCCATCTCCTCCAAAGTATGTACCCACACTAACACTCCCCCCCCATAATTTATCAGGTTTTACGCAGGTCCATAGTCTTGCCACCTATTCCAGGTTTTACGCAGATCTGGGTACCATGCCACCTATCCCAGTGAACTACTCTATATTGGAGTTAGTCATCCACCCATCCAATTTGGGCCAGGGTCGGTCATCTCCAGGTTCGAGGTAAGTACAGGTAAGTAGCATAGGTCCCATCCCAACATCCAATCAGGTAAGTATCTAGGTGAGTATTTGTAGTCCACAATTTGGGTTCTAATTAGGCTAGTTTTAGGGTTATGTACAGTCCACACAATAGGGTTCAGACATACCACATCCATAGGGTTGGGGTTAGGGTTAGGGTTAGGGCTAGGGTTAGGGTTGGGGTTGGGGTTAGGGTTAGGGTTGGGGTCAGGGTTAACGCACACACATCCAATGAGGTTAAGGTAAGTACAAGGCATCTGACCTGGGTTGAGGTAACGAGGTTCCCTCCAAGAGACGGGAAGCCGAAGGACGGCACTGGCTGGTTAGGGTAAGAAACAGGATTCCCACCGCACAGTGTACGGTGGGGAGGTGCACGGGCCTGCCACATCGACTCCTTGGTCCATCTCCCAGAGTTCACCAAGCACCTTCAACACTCCCCCCCTAAAATTGGGCTCAAAATAAACATTCAAATTGTGTTTTCTCTCCTGTTGAGCATTTTACTGTATATGTAACAATTTGCATTGTGCTTAATTAGCATCGGTAATTGGCTTTAAACGAGCATAAATGAGCTTCGTGTCTTTGAGTGCCAGTGCAAATGTAAGTCAGTTAGGTTCGCCTTTGTATCATAAATAATAACCTCCCTCTTGAGCGCTTTTCAAAGATGGGGCCCGTCGCGACGTTTCGGAGTAAATGGTCCTTCATCAGGCTATTGGACCCCATCTGGCCTTCTTGGCCTCCCCCCCTGGTTGCAGTTTAACGTCATGCCCAGGACGGCTCCATACTTGGCTTTCTTTCATTGCACTACATTTGGCTTCATTCTCTTAATGGCTTTCTTCTAAATTTTAAATATAATTTCTTTCCCTATGGCACCCCCTTATCTTTCCCCCATCTGTTGCTTTCGCCGTCCGTTTCCATCCAACACCCCCAGCTATGTCCTTTTCCTGACTCCCATCTCCTCCAAAGTATGTACCCACACTAACACTCCCCCCCCATAATTTATCAGGTTTTACGCAGGTCCATAGTCTTGCCACCTATTCCAGGTTTTACGCAGATCTGGGTACCATGCCACCTATCCCAGTGAACTACTCTATATTGGAGTTAGTCATCCACCCATCCAATTTGGGCCAGGGTCGGTCATCTCCAGGTTCGAGGTAAGTACAGGTAAGTAGCATAGGTCCCATCCCAACATCCAATCAGGTAAGTATCTAGGTGAGTATTTGTAGTCCACAATTTGGGTTCTAATTAGGCTAGTTTTAGGGTTATGTACAGTCCACACAATAGGGTTCAGACATACCACATCCATAGGGTTGGGGTTAGGGTTAGGGTTAGGGCTAGGGTTAGGGTTGGGGTTGGGGTTAGGGTTAGGGTTGGGGTCAGGGTTAACGCACACACATCCAATGAGGTTAAGGTAAGTACAAGGCATCTGACCTGGGTTGAGGTAACGAGGTTCCCTCCAAGAGACGGGAAGCCGAAGGACGGCACTGGCTGGTTAGGGTAAGAAACAGGATTCCCACCGCACAGTGTACGGTGGGGAGGTGCACGGGCCTGCCACATCGACTCCTTGGTCCATCTCCCAGAGTTCACCAAGCACCTTCAACACTCCCCCCCTAAAATTGGGCTCAAAATAAACATTCAAATTGTGTTTTCTCTCCTGTTGAGCATTTTACTGTATATGTAACAATTTGCATTGTGCTTAATTAGCATCGGTAATTGGCTTTAAACGAGCATAAATGAGCTTCGTGTCTTTGAGTGCCAGTGCAAATGTAAGTCAGTTAGGTTCGCCTTTGTATCATAAATAATAACCTCCCTCTTGAGCGCTTTTCAAAGATGGGGCCCGTCGCGACGTTTCGGAGTAAATGGTCCTTCATCAGGCTATTGGACCCCATCTGGCCTTCTTGGCCTCCCCCCCTGGTTGCAGTTTAACGTCATGCCCAGGACGGCTCCATACTTGGCTTTCTTTCATTGCACTACATTTGGCTTCATTCTCTTAATGGCTTTCTTCTAAATTTTAAATATAATTTCTTTCCCTATGGCACCCCCTTATCTTTCCCCCATCTGTTGCTTTCGCCGTCCGTTTCCATCCAACACCCCCAGCTATGTCCTTTTCCTGACTCCCATCTCCTCCAAAGTATGTACCCACACTAACACTCCCCCCCCATAATTTATCAGGTTTTACGCAGGTCCATAGTCTTGCCACCTATTCCAGGTTTTACGCAGATCTGGGTACCATGCCACCTATCCCAGTGAACTACTCTATATTGGAGTTAGTCATCCACCCATCCAATTTGGGCCAGGGTCGGTCATCTCCAGGTTCGAGGTAAGTACAGGTAAGTAGCATAGGTCCCATCCCAACATCCAATCAGGTAAGTATCTAGGTGAGTATTTGTAGTCCACAATTTGGGTTCTAATTAGGCTAGTTTTAGGGTTATGTACAGTCCACACAATAGGGTTCAGACATACCACATCCATAGGGTTGGGGTTAGGGTTAGGGTTAGGGCTAGGGTTAGGGTTGGGGTTGGGGTTAGGGTTAGGGTTGGGGTCAGGGTTAACGCACACACATCCAATGAGGTTAAGGTAAGTACAAGGCATCTGACCTGGGTTGAGGTAACGAGGTTCCCTCCAAGAGACGGGAAGCCGAAGGACGGCACTGGCTGGTTAGGGTAAGAAACAGGATTCCCACCGCACAGTGTACGGTGGGGAGGTGCACGGGCCTGCCACATCGACTCCTTGGTCCATCTCCCAGAGTTCACCAAGCACCTTCAACACTCCCCCCCTAAAATTGGGCTCAAAATAAACATTCAAATTGTGTTTTCTCTCCTGTTGAGCATTTTACTGTATATGTAACAATTTGCATTGTGCTTAATTAGCATCGGTAATTGGCTTTAAACGAGCATAAATGAGCTTCGTGTCTTTGAGTGCCAGTGCAAATGTAAGTCAGTTAGGTTCGCCTTTGTATCATAAATAATAACCTCCCTCTTGAGCGCTTTTCAAAGATGGGGCCCGTCGCGACGTTTCGGAGTAAATGGTCCTTCATCAGGCTATTGGACCCCATCTGGCCTTCTTGGCCTCCCCCCCTGGTTGCAGTTTAACGTCATGCCCAGGACGGCTCCATACTTGGCTTTCTTTCATTGCACTACATTTGGCTTCATTCTCTTAATGGCTTTCTTCTAAATTTTAAATATAATTTCTTTCCCTATGGCACCCCCTTATCTTTCCCCCATCTGTTGCTTTCGCCGTCCGTTTCCATCCAACACCCCCAGCTATGTCCTTTTCCTGACTCCCATCTCCTCCAAAGTATGTACCCACACTAACACTCCCCCCCCATAATTTATCAGGTTTTACGCAGGTCCATAGTCTTGCCACCTATTCCAGGTTTTACGCAGATCTGGGTACCATGCCACCTATCCCAGTGAACTACTCTATATTGGAGTTAGTCATCCACCCATCCAATTTGGGCCAGGGTCGGTCATCTCCAGGTTCGAGGTAAGTACAGGTAAGTAGCATAGGTCCCATCCCAACATCCAATCAGGTAAGTATCTAGGTGAGTATTTGTAGTCCACAATTTGGGTTCTAATTAGGCTAGTTTTAGGGTTATGTACAGTCCACACAATAGGGTTCAGACATACCACATCCATAGGGTTGGGGTTAGGGTTAGGGTTAGGGCTAGGGTTAGGGTTGGGGTTGGGGTTAGGGTTAGGGTTGGGGTCAGGGTTAACGCACACACATCCAATGAGGTTAAGGTAAGTACAAGGCATCTGACCTGGGTTGAGGTAACGAGGTTCCCTCCAAGAGACGGGAAGCCGAAGGACGGCACTGGCTGGTTAGGGTAAGAAACAGGATTCCCACCGCACAGTGTACGGTGGGGAGGTGCACGGGCCTGCCACATCGACTCCTTGGTCCATCTCCCAGAGTTCACCAAGCACCTTCAACACTCCCCCCCTAAAATTGGGCTCAAAATAAACATTCAAATTGTGTTTTCTCTCCTGTTGAGCATTTTACTGTATATGTAACAATTTGCATTGTGCTTAATTAGCATCGGTAATTGGCTTTAAACGAGCATAAATGAGCTTCGTGTCTTTGAGTGCCAGTGCAAATGTAAGTCAGTTAGGTTCGCCTTTGTATCATAAATAATAACCTCCCTCTTGAGCGCTTTTCAAAGATGGGGCCCGTCGCGACGTTTCGGAGTAAATGGTCCTTCATCAGGCTATTGGACCCCATCTGGCCTTCTTGGCCTCCCCCCCTGGTTGCAGTTTAACGTCATGCCCAGGACGGCTCCATACTTGGCTTTCTTTCATTGCACTACATTTGGCTTCATTCTCTTAATGGCTTTCTTCTAAATTTTAAATATAATTTCTTTCCCTATGGCACCCCCTTATCTTTCCCCCATCTGTTGCTTTCGCCGTCCGTTTCCATCCAACACCCCCAGCTATGTCCTTTTCCTGACTCCCATCTCCTCCAAAGTATGTACCCACACTAACACTCCCCCCCCATAATTTATCAGGTTTTACGCAGGTCCATAGTCTTGCCACCTATTCCAGGTTTTACGCAGATCTGGGTACCATGCCACCTATCCCAGTGAACTACTCTATATTGGAGTTAGTCATCCACCCATCCAATTTGGGCCAGGGTCGGTCATCTCCAGGTTCGAGGTAAGTACAGGTAAGTAGCATAGGTCCCATCCCAACATCCAATCAGGTAAGTATCTAGGTGAGTATTTGTAGTCCACAATTTGGGTTCTAATTAGGCTAGTTTTAGGGTTATGTACAGTCCACACAATAGGGTTCAGACATACCACATCCATAGGGTTGGGGTTAGGGTTAGGGTTAGGGCTAGGGTTAGGGTTGGGGTTGGGGTTAGGGTTAGGGTTGGGGTCAGGGTTAACGCACACACATCCAATGAGGTTAAGGTAAGTACAAGGCATCTGACCTGGGTTGAGGTAACGAGGTTCCCTCCAAGAGACGGGAAGCCGAAGGACGGCACTGGCTGGTTAGGGTAAGAAACAGGATTCCCACCGCACAGTGTACGGTGGGGAGGTGCACGGGCCTGCCACATCGACTCCTTGGTCCATCTCCCAGAGTTCACCAAGCACCTTCAACACTCCCCCCCTAAAATTGGGCTCAAAATAAACATTCAAATTGTGTTTTCTCTCCTGTTGAGCATTTTACTGTATATGTAACAATTTGCATTGTGCTTAATTAGCATCGGTAATTGGCTTTAAACGAGCATAAATGAGCTTCGTGTCTTTGAGTGCCAGTGCAAATGTAAGTCAGTTAGGTTCGCCTTTGTATCATAAATAATAACCTCCCTCTTGAGCGCTTTTCAAAGATGGGGCCCGTCGCGACGTTTCGGAGTAAATGGTCCTTCATCAGGCTATTGGACCCCATCTGGCCTTCTTGGCCTCCCCCCCTGGTTGCAGTTTAACGTCATGCCCAGGACGGCTCCATACTTGGCTTTCTTTCATTGCACTACATTTGGCTTCATTCTCTTAATGGCTTTCTTCTAAATTTTAAATATAATTTCTTTCCCTATGGCACCCCCTTATCTTTCCCCCATCTGTTGCTTTCGCCGTCCGTTTCCATCCAACACCCCCAGCTATGTCCTTTTCCTGACTCCCATCTCCTCCAAAGTATGTACCCACACTAACACTCCCCCCCCATAATTTATCAGGTTTTACGCAGGTCCATAGTCTTGCCACCTATTCCAGGTTTTACGCAGATCTGGGTACCATGCCACCTATCCCAGTGAACTACTCTATATTGGAGTTAGTCATCCACCCATCCAATTTGGGCCAGGGTCGGTCATCTCCAGGTTCGAGGTAAGTACAGGTAAGTAGCATAGGTCCCATCCCAACATCCAATCAGGTAAGTATCTAGGTGAGTATTTGTAGTCCACAATTTGGGTTCTAATTAGGCTAGTTTTAGGGTTATGTACAGTCCACACAATAGGGTTCAGACATACCACATCCATAGGGTTGGGGTTAGGGTTAGGGTTAGGGCTAGGGTTAGGGTTGGGGTTGGGGTTAGGGTTAGGGTTGGGGTCAGGGTTAACGCACACACATCCAATGAGGTTAAGGTAAGTACAAGGCATCTGACCTGGGTTGAGGTAACGAGGTTCCCTCCAAGAGACGGGAAGCCGAAGGACGGCACTGGCTGGTTAGGGTAAGAAACAGGATTCCCACCGCACAGTGTACGGTGGGGAGGTGCACGGGCCTGCCACATCGACTCCTTGGTCCATCTCCCAGAGTTCACCAAGCACCTTCAACACTCCCCCCCTAAAATTGGGCTCAAAATAAACATTCAAATTGTGTTTTCTCTCCTGTTGAGCATTTTACTGTATATGTAACAATTTGCATTGTGCTTAATTAGCATCGGTAATTGGCTTTAAACGAGCATAAATGAGCTTCGTGTCTTTGAGTGCCAGTGCAAATGTAAGTCAGTTAGGTTCGCCTTTGTATCATAAATAATAACCTCCCTCTTGAGCGCTTTTCAAAGATGGGGCCCGTCGCGACGTTTCGGAGTAAATGGTCCTTCATCAGGCTATTGGACCCCATCTGGCCTTCTTGGCCTCCCCCCCTGGTTGCAGTTTAACGTCATGCCCAGGACGGCTCCATACTTGGCTTTCTTTCATTGCACTACATTTGGCTTCATTCTCTTAATGGCTTTCTTCTAAATTTTAAATATAATTTCTTTCCCTATGGCACCCCCTTATCTTTCCCCCATCTGTTGCTTTCGCCGTCCGTTTCCATCCAACACCCCCAGCTATGTCCTTTTCCTGACTCCCATCTCCTCCAAAGTATGTACCCACACTAACACTCCCCCCCCATAATTTATCAGGTTTTACGCAGGTCCATAGTCTTGCCACCTATTCCAGGTTTTACGCAGATCTGGGTACCATGCCACCTATCCCAGTGAACTACTCTATATTGGAGTTAGTCATCCACCCATCCAATTTGGGCCAGGGTCGGTCATCTCCAGGTTCGAGGTAAGTACAGGTAAGTAGCATAGGTCCCATCCCAACATCCAATCAGGTAAGTATCTAGGTGAGTATTTGTAGTCCACAATTTGGGTTCTAATTAGGCTAGTTTTAGGGTTATGTACAGTCCACACAATAGGGTTCAGACATACCACATCCATAGGGTTGGGGTTAGGGTTAGGGTTAGGGCTAGGGTTAGGGTTGGGGTTGGGGTTAGGGTTAGGGTTGGGGTCAGGGTTAACGCACACACATCCAATGAGGTTAAGGTAAGTACAAGGCATCTGACCTGGGTTGAGGTAACGAGGTTCCCTCCAAGAGACGGGAAGCCGAAGGACGGCACTGGCTGGTTAGGGTAAGAAACAGGATTCCCACCGCACAGTGTACGGTGGGGAGGTGCACGGGCCTGCCACATCGACTCCTTGGTCCATCTCCCAGAGTTCACCAAGCACCTTCAACACTCCCCCCCTAAAATTGGGCTCAAAATAAACATTCAAATTGTGTTTTCTCTCCTGTTGAGCATTTTACTGTATATGTAACAATTTGCATTGTGCTTAATTAGCATCGGTAATTGGCTTTAAACGAGCATAAATGAGCTTCGTGTCTTTGAGTGCCAGTGCAAATGTAAGTCAGTTAGGTTCGCCTTTGTATCATAAATAATAACCTCCCTCTTGAGCGCTTTTCAAAGATGGGGCCCGTCGCGACGTTTCGGAGTAAATGGTCCTTCATCAGGCTATTGGACCCCATCTGGCCTTCTTGGCCTCCCCCCCTGGTTGCAGTTTAACGTCATGCCCAGGACGGCTCCATACTTGGCTTTCTTTCATTGCACTACATTTGGCTTCATTCTCTTAATGGCTTTCTTCTAAATTTTAAATATAATTTCTTTCCCTATGGCACCCCCTTATCTTTCCCCCATCTGTTGCTTTCGCCGTCCGTTTCCATCCAACACCCCCAGCTATGTCCTTTTCCTGACTCCCATCTCCTCCAAAGTATGTACCCACACTAACACTCCCCCCCCATAATTTATCAGGTTTTACGCAGGTCCATAGTCTTGCCACCTATTCCAGGTTTTACGCAGATCTGGGTACCATGCCACCTATCCCAGTGAACTACTCTATATTGGAGTTAGTCATCCACCCATCCAATTTGGGCCAGGGTCGGTCATCTCCAGGTTCGAGGTAAGTACAGGTAAGTAGCATAGGTCCCATCCCAACATCCAATCAGGTAAGTATCTAGGTGAGTATTTGTAGTCCACAATTTGGGTTCTAATTAGGCTAGTTTTAGGGTTATGTACAGTCCACACAATAGGGTTCAGACATACCACATCCATAGGGTTGGGGTTAGGGTTAGGGTTAGGGCTAGGGTTAGGGTTGGGGTTGGGGTTAGGGTTAGGGTTGGGGTCAGGGTTAACGCACACACATCCAATGAGGTTAAGGTAAGTACAAGGCATCTGACCTGGGTTGAGGTAACGAGGTTCCCTCCAAGAGACGGGAAGCCGAAGGACGGCACTGGCTGGTTAGGGTAAGAAACAGGATTCCCACCGCACAGTGTACGGTGGGGAGGTGCACGGGCCTGCCACATCGACTCCTTGGTCCATCTCCCAGAGTTCACCAAGCACCTTCAACACTCCCCCCCTAAAATTGGGCTCAAAATAAACATTCAAATTGTGTTTTCTCTCCTGTTGAGCATTTTACTGTATATGTAACAATTTGCATTGTGCTTAATTAGCATCGGTAATTGGCTTTAAACGAGCATAAATGAGCTTCGTGTCTTTGAGTGCCAGTGCAAATGTAAATCAGTTAGGTTCGCCTTTGTATCATAAATAATAACCTCCCTCTTGAGCGCTTTTCAAAGATGGGGCCCGTCGCGACGTTTCGGAGTAAATGGTCCTTCATCAGGCTATTGGACCCCATCTGGCCTTCTTGGCCTCCCCCCCTGGTTGCAGTTTAACGTCATGCCCAGGACGGCTCCATACTTGGCTTTCTTTCATTGCACTACATTTGGCTTCATTCTCTTAATGGCTTTCTTCTAAATTTTAAATATAATTTCTTTCCCTATGGCACCCCCTTATCTTTCCCCCATCTGTTGCTTTCGCCGTCCGTTTCCATCCAACACCCCCAGCTATGTCCTTTTCCTGACTCCCATCTCCTCCAAAGTATGTACCCACACTAACACTCCCCCCCCATAATTTATCAGGTTTTACGCAGGTCCATAGTCTTGCCACCTATTCCAGGTTTTACGCAGATCTGGGTACCATGCCACCTATCCCAGTGAACTACTCTATATTGGAGTTAGTCATCCACCCATCCAATTTGGGCCAGGGTCGGTCATCTCCAGGTTCGAGGTAAGTACAGGTAAGTAGCATAGGTCCCATCCCAACATCCAATCAGGTAAGTATCTAGGTGAGTATTTGTAGTCCACAATTTGGGTTCTAATTAGGCTAGTTTTAGGGTTATGTACAGTCCACACAATAGGGTTCAGACATACCACATCCATAGGGTTGGGGTTAGGGTTAGGGTTAGGGCTAGGGTTAGGGTTGGGGTTGGGGTTAGGGTTAGGGTTGGGGTCAGGGTTAACGCACACACATCCAATGAGGTTAAGGTAAGTACAAGGCATCTGACCTGGGTTGAGGTAACGAGGTTCCCTCCAAGAGACGGGAAGCCGAAGGACGGCACTGGCTGGTTAGGGTAAGAAACAGGATTCCCACCGCACAGTGTACGGTGGGGAGGTGCACGGGCCTGCCACATCGACTCCTTGGTCCATCTCCCAGAGTTCACCAAGCACCTTCAACACTCCCCCCCTAAAATTGGGCTCAAAATAAACATTCAAATTGTGTTTTCTCTCCTGTTGAGCATTTTACTGTATATGTAACAATTTGCATTGTGCTTAATTAGCATCGGTAATTGGCTTTAAACGAGCATAAATGAGCTTCGTGTCTTTGAGTGCCAGTGCAAATGTAAGTCAGTTAGGTTCGCCTTTGTATCATAAATAATAACCTCCCTCTTGAGCGCTTTTCAAAGATGGGGCCCGTCGCGACGTTTCGGAGTAAATGGTCCTTCATCAGGCTATTGGACCCCATCTGGCCTTCTTGGCCTCCCCCCCTGGTTGCAGTTTAACGTCATGCCCAGGACGGCTCCATACTTGGCTTTCTTTCATTGCACTACATTTGGCTTCATTCTCTTAATGGCTTTCTTCTAAATTTTAAATATAATTTCTTTCCCTATGGCACCCCCTTATCTTTCCCCCATCTGTTGCTTTCGCCGTCCGTTTCCATCCAACACCCCCAGCTATGTCCTTTTCCTGACTCCCATCTCCTCCAAAGTATGTACCCACACTAACACTCCCCCCCCATAATTTATCAGGTTTTACGCAGGTCCATAGTCTTGCCACCTATTCCAGGTTTTACGCAGATCTGGGTACCATGCCACCTATCCCAGTGAACTACTCTATATTGGAGTTAGTCATCCACCCATCCAATTTGGGCCAGGGTCGGTCATCTCCAGGTTCGAGGTAAGTACAGGTAAGTAGCATAGGTCCCATCCCAACATCCAATCAGGTAAGTATCTAGGTGAGTATTTGTAGTCCACAATTTGGGTTCTAATTAGGCTAGTTTTAGGGTTATGTACAGTCCACACAATAGGGTTCAGACATACCACATCCATAGGGTTGGGGTTAGGGTTAGGGTTAGGGCTAGGGTTAGGGTTGGGGTTGGGGTTAGGGTTAGGGTTGGGGTCAGGGTTAACGCACACACATCCAATGAGGTTAAGGTAAGTACAAGGCATCTGACCTGGGTTGAGGTAACGAGGTTCCCTCCAAGAGACGGGAAGCCGAAGGACGGCACTGGCTGGTTAGGGTAAGAAACAGGATTCCCACCGCACAGTGTACGGTGGGGAGGTGCACGGGCCTGCCACATCGACTCCTTGGTCCATCTCCCAGAGTTCACCAAGCACCTTCAACACTCCCCCCCTAAAATTGGGCTCAAAATAAACATTCAAATTGTGTTTTCTCTCCTGTTGAGCATTTTACTGTATATGTAACAATTTGCATTGTGCTTAATTAGCATCGGTAATTGGCTTTAAACGAGCATAAATGAGCTTCGTGTCTTTGAGTGCCAGTGCAAATGTAAGTCAGTTAGGTTCGCCTTTGTATCATAAATAATAACCTCCCTCTTGAGCGCTTTTCAAAGATGGGGCCCGTCGCGACGTTTCGGAGTAAATGGTCCTTCATCAGGCTATTGGACCCCATCTGGCCTTCTTGGCCTCCCCCCCTGGTTGCAGTTTAACGTCATGCCCAGGACGGCTCCATACTTGGCTTTCTTTCATTGCACTACATTTGGCTTCATTCTCTTAATGGCTTTCTTCTAAATTTTAAATATAATTTCTTTCCCTATGGCACCCCCTTATCTTTCCCCCATCTGTTGCTTTCGCCGTCCGTTTCCATCCAACACCCCCAGCTATGTCCTTTTCCTGACTCCCATCTCCTCCAAAGTATGTACCCACACTAACACTCCCCCCCCATAATTTATCAGGTTTTACGCAGGTCCATAGTCTTGCCACCTATTCCAGGTTTTACGCAGATCTGGGTACCATGCCACCTATCCCAGTGAACTACTCTATATTGGAGTTAGTCATCCACCCATCCAATTTGGGCCAGGGTCGGTCATCTCCAGGTTCGAGGTAAGTACAGGTAAGTAGCATAGGTCCCATCCCAACATCCAATCAGGTAAGTATCTAGGTGAGTATTTGTAGTCCACAATTTGGGTTCTAATTAGGCTAGTTTTAGGGTTATGTACAGTCCACACAATAGGGTTCAGACATACCACATCCATAGGGTTGGGGTTAGGGTTAGGGTTAGGGCTAGGGTTAGGGTTGGGGTTGGGGTTAGGGTTAGGGTTGGGGTCAGGGTTAACGCACACACATCCAATGAGGTTAAGGTAAGTACAAGGCATCTGACCTGGGTTGAGGTAACGAGGTTCCCTCCAAGAGACGGGAAGCCGAAGGACGGCACTGGCTGGTTAGGGTAAGAAACAGGATTCCCACCGCACAGTGTACGGTGGGGAGGTGCACGGGCCTGCCACATCGACTCCTTGGTCCATCTCCCAGAGTTCACCAAGCACCTTCAACACTCCCCCCCTAAAATTGGGCTCAAAATAAACATTCAAATTGTGTTTTCTCTCCTGTTGAGCATTTTACTGTATATGTAACAATTTGCATTGTGCTTAATTAGCATCGGTAATTGGCTTTAAACGAGCATAAATGAGCTTCGTGTCTTTGAGTGCCAGTGCAAATGTAAGTCAGTTAGGTTCGCCTTTGTATCATAAATAATAACCTCCCTCTTGAGCGCTTTTCAAAGATGGGGCCCGTCGCGACGTTTCGGAGTAAATGGTCCTTCATCAGGCTATTGGACCCCATCTGGCCTTCTTGGCCTCCCCCCCTGGTTGCAGTTTAACGTCATGCCCAGGACGGCTCCATACTTGGCTTTCTTTCATTGCACTACATTTGGCTTCATTCTCTTAATGGCTTTCTTCTAAATTTTAAATATAATTTCTTTCCCTATGGCACCCCCTTATCTTTCCCCCATCTGTTGCTTTCGCCGTCCGTTTCCATCCAACACCCCCAGCTATGTCCTTTTCCTGACTCCCATCTCCTCCAAAGTATGTACCCACACTAACACTCCCCCCCCATAATTTATCAGGTTTTACGCAGGTCCATAGTCTTGCCACCTATTCCAGGTTTTACGCAGATCTGGGTACCATGCCACCTATCCCAGTGAACTACTCTATATTGGAGTTAGTCATCCACCCATCCAATTTGGGCCAGGGTCGGTCATCTCCAGGTTCGAGGTAAGTACAGGTAAGTAGCATAGGTCCCATCCCAACATCCAATCAGGTAAGTATCTAGGTGAGTATTTGTAGTCCACAATTTGGGTTCTAATTAGGCTAGTTTTAGGGTTATGTACAGTCCACACAATAGGGTTCAGACATACCACATCCATAGGGTTGGGGTTAGGGTTAGGGTTAGGGCTAGGGTTAGGGTTGGGGTTGGGGTTAGGGTTAGGGTTGGGGTCAGGGTTAACGCACACACATCCAATGAGGTTAAGGTAAGTACAAGGCATCTGACCTGGGTTGAGGTAACGAGGTTCCCTCCAAGAGACGGGAAGCCGAAGGACGGCACTGGCTGGTTAGGGTAAGAAACAGGATTCCCACCGCACAGTGTACGGTGGGGAGGTGCACGGGCCTGCCACATCGACTCCTTGGTCCATCTCCCAGAGTTCACCAAGCACCTTCAACACTCCCCCCCTAAAATTGGGCTCAAAATAAACATTCAAATTGTGTTTTCTCTCCTGTTGAGCATTTTACTGTATATGTAACAATTTGCATTGTGCTTAATTAGCATCGGTAATTGGCTTTAAACGAGCATAAATGAGCTTCGTGTCTTTGAGTGCCAGTGCAAATGTAAGTCAGTTAGGTTCGCCTTTGTATCATAAATAATAACCTCCCTCTTGAGCGCTTTTCAAAGATGGGGCCCGTCGCGACGTTTCGGAGTAAATGGTCCTTCATCAGGCTATTGGACCCCATCTGGCCTTCTTGGCCTCCCCCCCTGGTTGCAGTTTAACGTCATGCCCAGGACGGCTCCATACTTGGCTTTCTTTCATTGCACTACATTTGGCTTCATTCTCTTAATGGCTTTCTTCTAAATTTTAAATATAATTTCTTTCCCTATGGCACCCCCTTATCTTTCCCCCATCTGTTGCTTTCGCCGTCCGTTTCCATCCAACACCCCCAGCTATGTCCTTTTCCTGACTCCCATCTCCTCCAAAGTATGTACCCACACTAACACTCCCCCCCCATAATTTATCAGGTTTTACGCAGGTCCATAGTCTTGCCACCTATTCCAGGTTTTACGCAGATCTGGGTACCATGCCACCTATCCCAGTGAACTACTCTATATTGGAGTTAGTCATCCACCCATCCAATTTGGGCCAGGGTCGGTCATCTCCAGGTTCGAGGTAAGTACAGGTAAGTAGCATAGGTCCCATCCCAACATCCAATCAGGTAAGTATCTAGGTGAGTATTTGTAGTCCACAATTTGGGTTCTAATTAGGCTAGTTTTAGGGTTATGTACAGTCCACACAATAGGGTTCAGACATACCACATCCATAGGGTTGGGGTTAGGGTTAGGGTTAGGGCTAGGGTTAGGGTTGGGGTTGGGGTTAGGGTTAGGGTTGGGGTCAGGGTTAACGCACACACATCCAATGAGGTTAAGGTAAGTACAAGGCATCTGACCTGGGTTGAGGTAACGAGGTTCCCTCCAAGAGACGGGAAGCCGAAGGACGGCACTGGCTGGTTAGGGTAAGAAACAGGATTCCCACCGCACAGTGTACGGTGGGGAGGTGCACGGGCCTGCCACATCGACTCCTTGGTCCATCTCCCAGAGTTCACCAAGCACCTTCAACACTCCCCCCCTAAAATTGGGCTCAAAATAAACATTCAAATTGTGTTTTCTCTCCTGTTGAGCATTTTACTGTATATGTAACAATTTGCATTGTGCTTAATTAGCATCGGTAATTGGCTTTAAACGAGCATAAATGAGCTTCGTGTCTTTGAGTGCCAGTGCAAATGTAAGTCAGTTAGGTTCGCCTTTGTATCATAAATAATAACCTCCCTCTTGAGCGCTTTTCAAAGATGGGGCCCGTCGCGACGTTTCGGAGTAAATGGTCCTTCATCAGGCTATTGGACCCCATCTGGCCTTCTTGGCCTCCCCCCCTGGTTGCAGTTTAACGTCATGCCCAGGACGGCTCCATACTTGGCTTTCTTTCATTGCACTACATTTGGCTTCATTCTCTTAATGGCTTTCTTCTAAATTTTAAATATAATTTCTTTCCCTATGGCACCCCCTTATCTTTCCCCCATCTGTTGCTTTCGCCGTCCGTTTCCATCCAACACCCCCAGCTATGTCCTTTTCCTGACTCCCATCTCCTCCAAAGTATGTACCCACACTAACACTCCCCCCCCATAATTTATCAGGTTTTACGCAGGTCCATAGTCTTGCCACCTATTCCAGGTTTTACGCAGATCTGGGTACCATGCCACCTATCCCAGTGAACTACTCTATATTGGAGTTAGTCATCCACCCATCCAATTTGGGCCAGGGTCGGTCATCTCCAGGTTCGAGGTAAGTACAGGTAAGTAGCATAGGTCCCATCCCAACATCCAATCAGGTAAGTATCTAGGTGAGTATTTGTAGTCCACAATTTGGGTTCTAATTAGGCTAGTTTTAGGGTTATGTACAGTCCACACAATAGGGTTCAGACATACCACATCCATAGGGTTGGGGTTAGGGTTAGGGTTAGGGCTAGGGTTAGGGTTGGGGTTGGGGTTAGGGTTAGGGTTGGGGTCAGGGTTAACGCACACACATCCAATGAGGTTAAGGTAAGTACAAGGCATCTGACCTGGGTTGAGGTAACGAGGTTCCCTCCAAGAGACGGGAAGCCGAAGGACGGCACTGGCTGGTTAGGGTAAGAAACAGGATTCCCACCGCACAGTGTACGGTGGGGAGGTGCACGGGCCTGCCACATCGACTCCTTGGTCCATCTCCCAGAGTTCACCAAGCACCTTCAACACTCCCCCCCTAAAATTGGGCTCAAAATAAACATTCAAATTGTGTTTTCTCTCCTGTTGAGCATTTTACTGTATATGTAACAATTTGCATTGTGCTTAATTAGCATCGGTAATTGGCTTTAAACGAGCATAAATGAGCTTCGTGTCTTTGAGTGCCAGTGCAAATGTAAGTCAGTTAGGTTCGCCTTTGTATCATAAATAATAACCTCCCTCTTGAGCGCTTTTCAAAGATGGGGCCCGTCGCGACGTTTCGGAGTAAATGGTCCTTCATCAGGCTATTGGACCCCATCTGGCCTTCTTGGCCTCCCCCCCTGGTTGCAGTTTAACGTCATGCCCAGGACGGCTCCATACTTGGCTTTCTTTCATTGCACTACATTTGGCTTCATTCTCTTAATGGCTTTCTTCTAAATTTTAAATATAATTTCTTTCCCTATGGCACCCCCTTATCTTTCCCCCATCTGTTGCTTTCGCCGTCCGTTTCCATCCAACACCCCCAGCTATGTCCTTTTCCTGACTCCCATCTCCTCCAAAGTATGTACCCACACTAACACTCCCCCCCCATAATTTATCAGGTTTTACGCAGGTCCATAGTCTTGCCACCTATTCCAGGTTTTACGCAGATCTGGGTACCATGCCACCTATCCCAGTGAACTACTCTATATTGGAGTTAGTCATCCACCCATCCAATTTGGGCCAGGGTCGGTCATCTCCAGGTTCGAGGTAAGTACAGGTAAGTAGCATAGGTCCCATCCCAACATCCAATCAGGTAAGTATCTAGGTGAGTATTTGTAGTCCACAATTTGGGTTCTAATTAGGCTAGTTTTAGGGTTATGTACAGTCCACACAATAGGGTTCAGACATACCACATCCATAGGGTTGGGGTTAGGGTTAGGGTTAGGGCTAGGGTTAGGGTTGGGGTTGGGGTTAGGGTTAGGGTTGGGGTCAGGGTTAACGCACACACATCCAATGAGGTTAAGGTAAGTACAAGGCATCTGACCTGGGTTGAGGTAACGAGGTTCCCTCCAAGAGACGGGAAGCCGAAGGACGGCACTGGCTGGTTAGGGTAAGAAACAGGATTCCCACCGCACAGTGTACGGTGGGGAGGTGCACGGGCCTGCCACATCGACTCCTTGGTCCATCTCCCAGAGTTCACCAAGCACCTTCAACACTCCCCCCCTAAAATTGGGCTCAAAATAAACATTCAAATTGTGTTTTCTCTCCTGTTGAGCATTTTACTGTATATGTAACAATTTGCATTGTGCTTAATTAGCATCGGTAATTGGCTTTAAACGAGCATAAATGAGCTTCGTGTCTTTGAGTGCCAGTGCAAATGTAAGTCAGTTAGGTTCGCCTTTGTATCATAAATAATAACCTCCCTCTTGAGCGCTTTTCAAAGATGGGGCCCGTCGCGACGTTTCGGAGTAAATGGTCCTTCATCAGGCTATTGGACCCCATCTGGCCTTCTTGGCCTCCCCCCCTGGTTGCAGTTTAACGTCATGCCCAGGACGGCTCCATACTTGGCTTTCTTTCATTGCACTACATTTGGCTTCATTCTCTTAATGGCTTTCTTCTAAATTTTAAATATAATTTCTTTCCCTATGGCACCCCCTTATCTTTCCCCCATCTGTTGCTTTCGCCGTCCGTTTCCATCCAACACCCCCAGCTATGTCCTTTTCCTGACTCCCATCTCCTCCAAAGTATGTACCCACACTAACACTCCCCCCCCATAATTTATCAGGTTTTACGCAGGTCCATAGTCTTGCCACCTATTCCAGGTTTTACGCAGATCTGGGTACCATGCCACCTATCCCAGTGAACTACTCTATATTGGAGTTAGTCATCCACCCATCCAATTTGGGCCAGGGTCGGTCATCTCCAGGTTCGAGGTAAGTACAGGTAAGTAGCATAGGTCCCATCCCAACATCCAATCAGGTAAGTATCTAGGTGAGTATTTGTAGTCCACAATTTGGGTTCTAATTAGGCTAGTTTTAGGGTTATGTACAGTCCACACAATAGGGTTCAGACATACCACATCCATAGGGTTGGGGTTAGGGTTAGGGTTAGGGCTAGGGTTAGGGTTGGGGTTGGGGTTAGGGTTAGGGTTGGGGTCAGGGTTAACGCACACACATCCAATGAGGTTAAGGTAAGTACAAGGCATCTGACCTGGGTTGAGGTAACGAGGTTCCCTCCAAGAGACGGGAAGCCGAAGGACGGCACTGGCTGGTTAGGGTAAGAAACAGGATTCCCACCGCACAGTGTACGGTGGGGAGGTGCACGGGCCTGCCACATCGACTCCTTGGTCCATCTCCCAGAGTTCACCAAGCACCTTCAACACTCCCCCCCTAAAATTGGGCTCAAAATAAACATTCAAATTGTGTTTTCTCTCCTGTTGAGCATTTTACTGTATATGTAACAATTTGCATTGTGCTTAATTAGCATCGGTAATTGGCTTTAAACGAGCATAAATGAGCTTCGTGTCTTTGAGTGCCAGTGCAAATGTAAGTCAGTTAGGTTCGCCTTTGTATCATAAATAATAACCTCCCTCTTGAGCGCTTTTCAAAGATGGGGCCCGTCGCGACGTTTCGGAGTAAATGGTCCTTCATCAGGCTATTGGACCCCATCTGGCCTTCTTGGCCTCCCCCCCTGGTTGCAGTTTAACGTCATGCCCAGGACGGCTCCATACTTGGCTTTCTTTCATTGCACTACATTTGGCTTCATTCTCTTAATGGCTTTCTTCTAAATTTTAAATATAATTTCTTTCCCTATGGCACCCCCTTATCTTTCCCCCATCTGTTGCTTTCGCCGTCCGTTTCCATCCAACACCCCCAGCTATGTCCTTTTCCTGACTCCCATCTCCTCCAAAGTATGTACCCACACTAACACTCCCCCCCCATAATTTATCAGGTTTTACGCAGGTCCATAGTCTTGCCACCTATTCCAGGTTTTACGCAGATCTGGGTACCATGCCACCTATCCCAGTGAACTACTCTATATTGGAGTTAGTCATCCACCCATCCAATTTGGGCCAGGGTCGGTCATCTCCAGGTTCGAGGTAAGTACAGGTAAGTAGCATAGGTCCCATCCCAACATCCAATCAGGTAAGTATCTAGGTGAGTATTTGTAGTCCACAATTTGGGTTCTAATTAGGCTAGTTTTAGGGTTATGTACAGTCCACACAATAGGGTTCAGACATACCACATCCATAGGGTTGGGGTTAGGGTTAGGGTTAGGGCTAGGGTTAGGGTTGGGGTTGGGGTTAGGGTTAGGGTTGGGGTCAGGGTTAACGCACACACATCCAATGAGGTTAAGGTAAGTACAAGGCATCTGACCTGGGTTGAGGTAACGAGGTTCCCTCCAAGAGACGGGAAGCCGAAGGACGGCACTGGCTGGTTAGGGTAAGAAACAGGATTCCCACCGCACAGTGTACGGTGGGGAGGTGCACGGGCCTGCCACATCGACTCCTTGGTCCATCTCCCAGAGTTCACCAAGCACCTTCAACACTCCCCCCCTAAAATTGGGCTCAAAATAAACATTCAAATTGTGTTTTCTCTCCTGTTGAGCATTTTACTGTATATGTAACAATTTGCATTGTGCTTAATTAGCATCGGTAATTGGCTTTAAACGAGCATAAATGAGCTT
>NW_027520740.1:0-7500 GCF_051991255.1 Vanacampus margaritifer | reverse complement strand
AGGGTTAGGGTTAGGGTTAGGGTTAGGGTTAGGGTTAGGGTTAGGGTTAGGGTTAGGGTTAGGGTTAGGGTTAGGGTTAGGGTTAGGGTTAGGGTTAGGGTTAGGGTTAGGGTTAGGGTTAGGGTTAGGGTTAGGGTTAGGGTTAGGGTTAGGGTTAGGGTTAGGGTTAGGGTTAGGGTTAGGGTTAGGGTTAGGGTTAGGGTTAGGGTTAGGGTTAGGGTTAGGGTTAGGGTTAGGGTTAGGGTTAGGGTTAGGGTTAGGGTTAGGGTTAGGGTTAGGGTTAGGGTTAGGGTTAGGGTTAGGGTTAGGGTTAGGGTTAGGGTTAGGGTTAGGGTTAGGGTTAGGGTTAGGGTTAGGGTTAGGGTTAGGGTTAGGGTTAGGGTTAGGGTTAGGGTTAGGGTTAGGGTTAGGGTTAGGGTTAGGGTTAGGGTTAGGGTTAGGGTTAGGGTTAGGGTTAGGGTTAGGGTTAGGGTTAGGGTTAGGGTTAGGGTTAGGGTTAGGGTTAGGGTTAGGGTTAGGGTTAGGGTTAGGGTTAGGGTTAGGGTTAGGGTTAGGGTTAGGGTTAGGGTTAGGGTTAGGGTTAGGGTTAGGGTTAGGGTTAGGGTTAGGGTTAGGGTTAGGGTTAGGGTTAGGGTTAGGGTTAGGGTTAGGGTTAGGGTTAGGGTTAGGGTTAGGGTTAGGGTTAGGGTTAGGGTTAGGGTTAGGGTTAGGGTTAGGGTTAGGGTTAGGGTTAGGGTTAGGGTTAGGGTTAGGGTTAGGGTTAGGGTTAGGGTTAGGGTTAGGGTTAGGGTTAGGGTTAGGGTTAGGGTTAGGGTTAGGGTTAGGGTTAGGGTTAGGGTTAGGGTTAGGGTTAGGGTTAGGGTTAGGGTTAGGGTTAGGGTTAGGGTTAGGGTTAGGGTTAGGGTTAGGGTTAGGGTTAGGGTTAGGGTTAGGGTTAGGGTTAGGGTTAGGGTTAGGGTTAGGGTTAGGGTTAGGGTTAGGGTTAGGGTTAGGGTTAGGGTTAGGGTTAGGGTTAGGGTTAGGGTTAGGGTTAGGGTTAGGGTTAGGGTTAGGGTTAGGGTTAGGGTTAGGGTTAGGGTTAGGGTTAGGGTTAGGGTTAGGGTTAGGGTTAGGGTTAGGGTTAGGGTTAGGGTTAGGGTTAGGGTTAGGGTTAGGGTTAGGGTTAGGGTTAGGGTTAGGGTTAGGGTTAGGGTTAGGGTTAGGGTTAGGGTTAGGGTTAGGGTTAGGGTTAGGGTTAGGGTTAGGGTTAGGGTTAGGGTTAGGGTTAGGGTTAGGGTTAGGGTTAGGGTTAGGGTTAGGGTTAGGGTTAGGGTTAGGGTTAGGGTTAGGGTTAGGGTTAGGGTTAGGGTTAGGGTTAGGGTTAGGGTTAGGGTTAGGGTTAGGGTTAGGGTTAGGGTTAGGGTTAGGGTTAGGGTTAGGGTTAGGGTTAGGGTTAGGGTTAGGGTTAGGGTTAGGGTTAGGGTTAGGGTTAGGGTTAGGGTTAGGGTTAGGGTTAGGGTTAGGGTTAGGGTTAGGGTTAGGGTTAGGGTTAGGGTTAGGGTTAGGGTTAGGGTTAGGGTTAGGGTTAGGGTTAGGGTTAGGGTTAGGGTTAGGGTTAGGGTTAGGGTTAGGGTTAGGGTTAGGGTTAGGGTTAGGGTTAGGGTTAGGGTTAGGGTTAGGGTTAGGGTTAGGGTTAGGGTTAGGGTTAGGGTTAGGGTTAGGGTTAGGGTTAGGGTTAGGGTTAGGGTTAGGGTTAGGGTTAGGGTTAGGGTTAGGGTTAGGGTTAGGGTTAGGGTTAGGGTTAGGGTTAGGGTTAGGGTTAGGGTTAGGGTTAGGGTTAGGGTTAGGGTTAGGGTTAGGGTTAGGGTTAGGGTTAGGGTTAGGGTTAGGGTTAGGGTTAGGGTTAGGGTTAGGGTTAGGGTTAGGGTTAGGGTTAGGGTTAGGGTTAGGGTTAGGGTTAGGGTTAGGGTTAGGGTTAGGGTTAGGGTTAGGGTTAGGGTTAGGGTTAGGGTTAGGGTTAGGGTTAGGGTTAGGGTTAGGGTTAGGGTTAGGGTTAGGGTTAGGGTTAGGGTTAGGGTTAGGGTTAGGGTTAGGGTTAGGGTTAGGGTTAGGGTTAGGGTTAGGGTTAGGGTTAGGGTTAGGGTTAGGGTTAGGGTTAGGGTTAGGGTTAGGGTTAGGGTTAGGGTTAGGGTTAGGGTTAGGGTTAGGGTTAGGGTTAGGGTTAGGGTTAGGGTTAGGGTTAGGGTTAGGGTTAGGGTTAGGGTTAGGGTTAGGGTTAGGGTTAGGGTTAGGGTTAGGGTTAGGGTTAGGGTTAGGGTTAGGGTTAGGGTTAGGGTTAGGGTTAGGGTTAGGGTTAGGGTTAGGGTTAGGGTTAGGGTTAGGGTTAGGGTTAGGGTTAGGGTTAGGGTTAGGGTTAGGGTTAGGGTTAGGGTTAGGGTTAGGGTTAGGGTTAGGGTTAGGGTTAGGGTTAGGGTTAGGGTTAGGGTTAGGGTTAGGGTTAGGGTTAGGGTTAGGGTTAGGGTTAGGGTTAGGGTTAGGGTTAGGGTTAGGGTTAGGGTTAGGGTTAGGGTTAGGGTTAGGGTTAGGGTTAGGGTTAGGGTTAGGGTTAGGGTTAGGGTTAGGGTTAGGGTTAGGGTTAGGGTTAGGGTTAGGGTTAGGGTTAGGGTTAGGGTTAGGGTTAGGGTTAGGGTTAGGGTTAGGGTTAGGGTTAGGGTTAGGGTTAGGGTTAGGGTTAGGGTTAGGGTTAGGGTTAGGGTTAGGGTTAGGGTTAGGGTTAGGGTTAGGGTTAGGGTTAGGGTTAGGGTTAGGGTTAGGGTTAGGGTTAGGGTTAGGGTTAGGGTTAGGGTTAGGGTTAGGGTTAGGGTTAGGGTTAGGGTTAGGGTTAGGGTTAGGGTTAGGGTTAGGGTTAGGGTTAGGGTTAGGGTTAGGGTTAGGGTTAGGGTTAGGGTTAGGGTTAGGGTTAGGGTTAGGGTTAGGGTTAGGGTTAGGGTTAGGGTTAGGGTTAGGGTTAGGGTTAGGGTTAGGGTTAGGGTTAGGGTTAGGGTTAGGGTTAGGGTTAGGGTTAGGGTTAGGGTTAGGGTTAGGGTTAGGGTTAGGGTTAGGGTTAGGGTTAGGGTTAGGGTTAGGGTTAGGGTTAGGGTTAGGGTTAGGGTTAGGGTTAGGGTTAGGGTTAGGGTTAGGGTTAGGGTTAGGGTTAGGGTTAGGGTTAGGGTTAGGGTTAGGGTTAGGGTTAGGGTTAGGGTTAGGGTTAGGGTTAGGGTTAGGGTTAGGGTTAGGGTTAGGGTTAGGGTTAGGGTTAGGGTTAGGGTTAGGGTTAGGGTTAGGGTTAGGGTTAGGGTTAGGGTTAGGGTTAGGGTTAGGGTTAGGGTTAGGGTTAGGGTTAGGGTTAGGGTTAGGGTTAGGGTTAGGGTTAGGGTTAGGGTTAGGGTTAGGGTTAGGGTTAGGGTTAGGGTTAGGGTTAGGGTTAGGGTTAGGGTTAGGGTTAGGGTTAGGGTTAGGGTTAGGGTTAGGGTTAGGGTTAGGGTTAGGGTTAGGGTTAGGGTTAGGGTTAGGGTTAGGGTTAGGGTTAGGGTTAGGGTTAGGGTTAGGGTTAGGGTTAGGGTTAGGGTTAGGGTTAGGGTTAGGGTTAGGGTTAGGGTTAGGGTTAGGGTTAGGGTTAGGGTTAGGGTTAGGGTTAGGGTTAGGGTTAGGGTTAGGGTTAGGGTTAGGGTTAGGGTTAGGGTTAGGGTTAGGGTTAGGGTTAGGGTTAGGGTTAGGGTTAGGGTTAGGGTTAGGGTTAGGGTTAGGGTTAGGGTTAGGGTTAGGGTTAGGGTTAGGGTTAGGGTTAGGGTTAGGGTTAGGGTTAGGGTTAGGGTTAGGGTTAGGGTTAGGGTTAGGGTTAGGGTTAGGGTTAGGGTTAGGGTTAGGGTTAGGGTTAGGGTTAGGGTTAGGGTTAGGGTTAGGGTTAGGGTTAGGGTTAGGGTTAGGGTTAGGGTTAGGGTTAGGGTTAGGGTTAGGGTTAGGGTTAGGGTTAGGGTTAGGGTTAGGGTTAGGGTTAGGGTTAGGGTTAGGGTTAGGGTTAGGGTTAGGGTTAGGGTTAGGGTTAGGGTTAGGGTTAGGGTTAGGGTTAGGGTTAGGGTTAGGGTTAGGGTTAGGGTTAGGGTTAGGGTTAGGGTTAGGGTTAGGGTTAGGGTTAGGGTTAGGGTTAGGGTTAGGGTTAGGGTTAGGGTTAGGGTTAGGGTTAGGGTTAGGGTTAGGGTTAGGGTTAGGGTTAGGGTTAGGGTTAGGGTTAGGGTTAGGGTTAGGGTTAGGGTTAGGGTTAGGGTTAGGGTTAGGGTTAGGGTTAGGGTTAGGGTTAGGGTTAGGGTTAGGGTTAGGGTTAGGGTTAGGGTTAGGGTTAGGGTTAGGGTTAGGGTTAGGGTTAGGGTTAGGGTTAGGGTTAGGGTTAGGGTTAGGGTTAGGGTTAGGGTTAGGGTTAGGGTTAGGGTTAGGGTTAGGGTTAGGGTTAGGGTTAGGGTTAGGGTTAGGGTTAGGGTTAGGGTTAGGGTTAGGGTTAGGGTTAGGGTTAGGGTTAGGGTTAGGGTTAGGGTTAGGGTTAGGGTTAGGGTTAGGGTTAGGGTTAGGGTTAGGGTTAGGGTTAGGGTTAGGGTTAGGGTTAGGGTTAGGGTTAGGGTTAGGGTTAGGGTTAGGGTTAGGGTTAGGGTTAGGGTTAGGGTTAGGGTTAGGGTTAGGGTTAGGGTTAGGGTTAGGGTTAGGGTTAGGGTTAGGGTTAGGGTTAGGGTTAGGGTTAGGGTTAGGGTTAGGGTTAGGGTTAGGGTTAGGGTTAGGGTTAGGGTTAGGGTTAGGGTTAGGGTTAGGGTTAGGGTTAGGGTTAGGGTTAGGGTTAGGGTTAGGGTTAGGGTTAGGGTTAGGGTTAGGGTTAGGGTTAGGGTTAGGGTTAGGGTTAGGGTTAGGGTTAGGGTTAGGGTTAGGGTTAGGGTTAGGGTTAGGGTTAGGGTTAGGGTTAGGGTTAGGGTTAGGGTTAGGGTTAGGGTTAGGGTTAGGGTTAGGGTTAGGGTTAGGGTTAGGGTTAGGGTTAGGGTTAGGGTTAGGGTTAGGGTTAGGGTTAGGGTTAGGGTTAGGGTTAGGGTTAGGGTTAGGGTTAGGGTTAGGGTTAGGGTTAGGGTTAGGGTTAGGGTTAGGGTTAGGGTTAGGGTTAGGGTTAGGGTTAGGGTTAGGGTTAGGGTTAGGGTTAGGGTTAGGGTTAGGGTTAGGGTTAGGGTTAGGGTTAGGGTTAGGGTTAGGGTTAGGGTTAGGGTTAGGGTTAGGGTTAGGGTTAGGGTTAGGGTTAGGGTTAGGGTTAGGGTTAGGGTTAGGGTTAGGGTTAGGGTTAGGGTTAGGGTTAGGGTTAGGGTTAGGGTTAGGGTTAGGGTTAGGGTTAGGGTTAGGGTTAGGGTTAGGGTTAGGGTTAGGGTTAGGGTTAGGGTTAGGGTTAGGGTTAGGGTTAGGGTTAGGGTTAGGGTTAGGGTTAGGGTTAGGGTTAGGGTTAGGGTTAGGGTTAGGGTTAGGGTTAGGGTTAGGGTTAGGGTTAGGGTTAGGGTTAGGGTTAGGGTTAGGGTTAGGGTTAGGGTTAGGGTTAGGGTTAGGGTTAGGGTTAGGGTTAGGGTTAGGGTTAGGGTTAGGGTTAGGGTTAGGGTTAGGGTTAGGGTTAGGGTTAGGGTTAGGGTTAGGGTTAGGGTTAGGGTTAGGGTTAGGGTTAGGGTTAGGGTTAGGGTTAGGGTTAGGGTTAGGGTTAGGGTTAGGGTTAGGGTTAGGGTTAGGGTTAGGGTTAGGGTTAGGGTTAGGGTTAGGGTTAGGGTTAGGGTTAGGGTTAGGGTTAGGGTTAGGGTTAGGGTTAGGGTTAGGGTTAGGGTTAGGGTTAGGGTTAGGGTTAGGGTTAGGGTTAGGGTTAGGGTTAGGGTTAGGGTTAGGGTTAGGGTTAGGGTTAGGGTTAGGGTTAGGGTTAGGGTTAGGGTTAGGGTTAGGGTTAGGGTTAGGGTTAGGGTTAGGGTTAGGGTTAGGGTTAGGGTTAGGGTTAGGGTTAGGGTTAGGGTTAGGGTTAGGGTTAGGGTTAGGGTTAGGGTTAGGGTTAGGGTTAGGGTTAGGGTTAGGGTTAGGGTTAGGGTTAGGGTTAGGGTTAGGGTTAGGGTTAGGGTTAGGGTTAGGGTTAGGGTTAGGGTTAGGGTTAGGGTTAGGGTTAGGGTTAGGGTTAGGGTTAGGGTTAGGGTTAGGGTTAGGGTTAGGGTTAGGGTTAGGGTTAGGGTTAGGGTTAGGGTTAGGGTTAGGGTTAGGGTTAGGGTTAGGGTTAGGGTTAGGGTTAGGGTTAGGGTTAGGGTTAGGGTTAGGGTTAGGGTTAGGGTTAGGGTTAGGGTTAGGGTTAGGGTTAGGGTTAGGGTTAGGGTTAGGGTTAGGGTTAGGGTTAGGGTTAGGGTTAGGGTTAGGGTTAGGGTTAGGGTTAGGGTTAGGGTTAGGGTTAGGGTTAGGGTTAGGGTTAGGGTTAGGGTTAGGGTTAGGGTTAGGGTTAGGGTTAGGGTTAGGGTTAGGGTTAGGGTTAGGGTTAGGGTTAGGGTTAGGGTTAGGGTTAGGGTTAGGGTTAGGGTTAGGGTTAGGGTTAGGGTTAGGGTTAGGGTTAGGGTTAGGGTTAGGGTTAGGGTTAGGGTTAGGGTTAGGGTTAGGGTTAGGGTTAGGGTTAGGGTTAGGGTTAGGGTTAGGGTTAGGGTTAGGGTTAGGGTTAGGGTTAGGGTTAGGGTTAGGGTTAGGGTTAGGGTTAGGGTTAGGGTTAGGGTTAGGGTTAGGGTTAGGGTTAGGGTTAGGGTTAGGGTTAGGGTTAGGGTTAGGGTTAGGGTTAGGGTTAGGGTTAGGGTTAGGGTTAGGGTTAGGGTTAGGGTTAGGGTTAGGGTTAGGGTTAGGGTTAGGGTTAGGGTTAGGGTTAGGGTTAGGGTTAGGGTTAGGGTTAGGGTTAGGGTTAGGGTTAGGGTTAGGGTTAGGGTTAGGGTTAGGGTTAGGGTTAGGGTTAGGGTTAGGGTTAGGGTTAGGGTTAGGGTTAGGGTTAGGGTTAGGGTTAGGGTTAGGGTTAGGGTTAGGGTTAGGGTTAGGGTTAGGGTTAGGGTTAGGGTTAGGGTTAGGGTTAGGGTTAGGGTTAGGGTTAGGGTTAGGGTTAGGGTTAGGGTTAGGGTTAGGGTTAGGGTTAGGGTTAGGGTTAGGGTTAGGGTTAGGGTTAGGGTTAGGGTTAGGGTTAGGGTTAGGGTTAGGGTTAGGGTTAGGGTTAGGGTTAGGGTTAGGGTTAGGGTTAGGGTTAGGGTTAGGGTTAGGGTTAGGGTTAGGGTTAGGGTTAGGGTTAGGGTTAGGGTTAGGGTTAGGGTTAGGGTTAGGGTTAGGGTTAGGGTTAGGGTTAGGGTTAGGGTTAGGGTTAGGGTTAGGGTTAGGGTTAGGGTTAGGGTTAGGGTTAGGGTTAGGGTTAGGGTTAGGGTTAGGGTTAGGGTTAGGGTTAGGGTTAGGGTTAGGGTTAGGGTTAGGGTTAGGGTT